>NW_028151842.1:0-105000 GCF_964638095.1 Poromitra crassiceps
ACAATAGCACCCCTACACGCCAAATGACACTATCTCTTCTGAAATCAACTCAGAAGTGTCAAGTGTCATACAAGAAGGAAGGCTGGCCATAATGAGAATGAATCCGCACTTCCTGCCGCCCTTCAAAATAAAACCATTTAGAAGGGACAGGCACTGAATGCTGCTATAGCGCCCCCTAAAGGCTAAATGACAAAATACTTCTCCTATAGGCTCAGAGTACATCCGTCCACACCTGTACAAAGTTTGGTTAGCATCGGACGATCTTTGTGAAATAGGCCCCACCCACAGAAAGTTGGAAGTGGATTATATCGCAACGGTGCATTTTTTTCAAAAACTTCCAAATCAGTGTAGTACAGGACAGTCCCCACATGATTTGTGCGTTGGTTTGGTGAAGATTGGACAAAATTTCAAGGAGAAATGGCAAAAAAACTGTTTTGGACAAAATGCAAAATGGCGGAAAATCTAGTCAGACGGAAATGGGCGTGGCCTAGTTGAGTAGATGCGGGAGGACCCAAGGAATCCAGGGAAAAAAGAATTTTGATGATAACCCTATGGTTCAAAAGTTATGGACCAAAAGTAAGGAGGGCTGTTATAGCGCCACCATATGGTCAATTGGTGCAATTTTTTCGGGGATAGTAAAAGACCCCTCAGTGCACCTCCCTACCAAGTTTCGTAGCTCTAGCTCTTATGGTTTCTGAATTACACCTAATTTACTGCAAGATTTGCAAGATTTTTCCAAACCCCATGCAAGTCAATGGGGAAAAAAATGGCGCTTAATGGCGAATTGCGGCCAAACCGCTTTCACAAACCCTTAGCAAAGTCATAGCACACCTGTCCTCAATAAGCCGATCATTTTGAGGTCTGGCATGTCTATGTGGCGCAAAAATTGGGGGCGTTGTTACGCGCAGAAGTTTTTGGCAGATATAATAATAATAATTTAGGAATATCAAGATTGTGCCTTGCTGTCAGCAAGCACAATAATTATTGCTTTTATCTCGGAAACGGAAGGTGCAATCGTGATTCTGCCCACCACTAGCGTACTTTTTCACCCCGATTCCAACGCCGCCATCATTGAGTCTCTACGAGTTACGGTTGCGGAGATACGTTGCTGTAGCGCCCCCCATAGGCAAACAATAGCACCCCCTACACGCCAAATGACACTATCTCTTCTGAAATCAACTCAGAAGTGTCAAGTGTCATACAAGAAGGAAGGCTGGCCATAATGAGAATGAATCCGCACTTCCTGCCGCCCTTCAAAATAAAACCATTTAGAAGGGACAGGCACTGAATGCTGCTATAGCGCCCCCTAAAGGCTAAATGACAAATACTTCTCCTATAGGCTCAGAGTACATCCGTCCACACCTGTACAAAGTTTGGTTAGCATCGGACGATCTTTGTGAAATAGGCCCCACCCACAGAAAGTTGGAAGTGGATTATATCGCAACGGTGCATTTTTTTCAAAAACTTCCAAATCAGTGTAGTACAGGACAGTCCCCACATGATGTGTGCGTTGGTTTGGTGAAGATTGGACAAAATTTCAAGGAGAAATGGCAAAAAAACTGTTTTGGACAAAATGCAAAATGGCGGAAAATCTAGTCAGACGGAAATGGGCGTGGCCTAGTTGAGTAGATGCGGGAGGACCAAGGAATCCAGGGAAAAAAGAATTTTGATGATAAACCCTATGGTTCAAAAGTTATGGACCAAAAGGTAAGGAGGGCTGTTATAGCGCCACCATATGGTCAATTGGTGCAATTTTTCGGGATAGTAAAAGACCCCTCAGTGCACCTCCCTACCAAGTTTCGTAGCTCTAGCTCTTATGGTTTCTGAATTACACCTAATTTACTGCAAGATTTTGCAAGATTTTTCCAAACCCATGCAAGTCAATGGGGAAAAAAATGGCGCTTAATGGCGAATTGCGGCCAAACCGCTTTCACAAACCCTTAGCAAAGTCATAGCACACCTGTCCTCAATAAGCCGATCATTTGAGGTCTGGCATGTCTATGTGGCGCAAAAATTGGGGGCGTTGTTACGCGCAGAAGTTTTTGGCAGATATAATAATAATAATTTAGGAATATCAAGATTGTGCCTTGCTTGTCAGCAAGCACAATAATTATTGCTTTTATCTCGGAAACGGAAGGTGCAATCGTGATTCTGCCCACCACTAGCGTACTTTTTCACCCCGATTCCAACGCCGCCATCATTGAGTCTCTACGAGTTACGGTTGCGGAGATACGTTGCTGTAGCGCCCCCCATAGGCAAACAATAGCACCCCCTACACGCAAATGACACTATCTCTTCTGAAATCAACTCAGAAGTGTCAAGTGTCATACAAGAAGGAAGGCTGGCCATAATGAGAATGAATCCGCACTTCCTGCCGCCCTTCAAAATAAAAACCATTTAGAAGGGACAGGCACTGAATGCTGCTATAGCGCCCCCTAAAGGCTAATGACAAAATACTTCTCCTATAGGCTCAGAGTACATCCGTCCACACCTGTACAAAGTTTGGTTAGCATCGGACGATCTTTGTGAAATAGGCCCCACCCACAGAAAGTTGGAAGTGGATTATATCGCAACGGTGCATTTTTTTCAAAAACTTCCAAATCAGTGTAGTACAGGACAGTCCCCACATGATGTGTGCGTTGGTTTGGTGAAGATTGGACAAAATTTCAAGGAGAAATGGCAAAAAAACTGTTTTGACAAAATGCAAAATGGCGGAAAATCTAGTCAGACGGAAATGGGCGTGGCCTAGTTGAGTAGATGCGGGAGGACCCAAGGAATCCAGGGAAAAAAAGAATTTTGATGATAAACCCTATGGTTCAAAAGTTATGGACCAAAAGGTAAGGAGGGCTGTTATAGCGCCACCATATGGTCAATTGGTGCAATTTTTTCGGGGATAGTAAAAGACCCCTCAGTGCACCTCCCTACCAAGTTTCGTAGCTCTAGCTCTTATGGTTTCTGAATTACACCTAATTTACTGCAAGATTTTGCAAGATTTTTCCAAACCCCATGCAAGTCAATGGGGAAAAAAATGGCGCTTAATGGCGAATTGCGGCCAAACCGCTTTCACAAACCCTTAGCAAAGTCATAGCACACCTGTCCTCAATAAGCCGATCATTTTGAGGTCTGGCATGTCTATGTGGCGCAAAAATTGGGGCGTTGTTACGCGCAGAAGTTTTTGGCAGATATAATAATAATAATTTAGGAATATCAAGATTGTGCCTTGCTTGTCAGCAAGCACAATAATTATTGCTTTTATCTCGGAAACGGAAGGTGCAATCGTGATTCTGCCCACCACTAGCGTACTTTTTCACCCCGATTCCAACGCCGCCATCATTGAGTCTCTACGAGTTACGGTTGCGGAGATACGTTGCTGTAGCGCCCCCCATAGGCAAACAATAGCACCCCCTACACGCCAATGACACTATCTCTTCTGAAATCAACTCAGAAGTGTCAAGTGTCATACAAGAAGGAAGGCTGGCCATAATGAGAATGAATCCGCACTTCCTGCCGCCCTTCAAAATAAAACCATTTAGAAGGGACAGGCACTGAATGCTGCTATAGCGCCCCCTAAAGGCTAAATGACAAAATACTTCTCCTATAGGCTCAGAGTACATCCGTCCACACCTGTACAAAGTTTGGTTAGCATCGGACGATCTTTGTGAAATAGGCCCCACCCACAGAAAGTTGGAAGTGGATTATATCGCAACGGTGCATTTTTTTCAAAAACTTCCAAATCAGTGTAGTACAGGACAGTCCCCACATGATGTGTGCGTTGGTTTGGTGAAGATTGGACAAAATTTCAAGGAGAAATGGCAAAAAAACTGTTTTGGACAAAATGCAAAATGGCGGAAAATCTAGTCAGACGGAAATGGGCGTGGCCTAGTTGAGTAGATGCGGGAGGACCCAAGGAATCCAGGGAAAAAAGAATTTTGATGATAAACCCTATGGTTCAAAAGTTATGGACCAAAAGGTAAGGAGGGCTGTTATAGCGCCACCATATGGTCAATTGTGCAATTTTTTCGGGGATAGTAAAAGACCCCTCAGTGCACCTCCCTACCAAGTTTCGTAGCTCTAGCTCTTATGGTTTCTGAATTACACCTAATTTACTGCAAGATTTTGCAAGATTTTTCCAAACCCCATGCAAGTCAATGGGGAAAAAAATGGCGCTTAATGGCGAATTGCGGCCAAACCGCTTTCACAAACCCTTAGCAAAGTCATAGCACACCTGTCCTCAATAAGCCGATCATTTGAGGTCTGGCATGTCTATGTGGCGCAAAAATTGGGGCGTTGTTACGCGCAGAAGTTTTGGCAGATATAATAATAATAATTTAGGAATATCAAGATTGTGCCTTGCTTGTCAGCAAGCACAATAATTATTGCTTTTATCTCGAAACGGAAGGTGCAATCGTGATTCTGCCCACCACTAGCGTACTTTTTCACCCCGATTCCAACGCCGCCATCATTGAGTCTCTACGAGTTACGGTTGCGGAGATACGTTGCTGTAGCGCCCCCCATAGGCAAACAATAGCACCCCCTACACGCCAAATGACACTATCTCTTCTGAAATCAACTCAGAAGTGTCAAGTGTCATACAAGAAGGAAGGCTGGCCATAATGAGAATGAATCCGCACTTCCTGCCGCCCTTCAAAATAAAACCATTTAGAAGGGACAGGCACTGAATGCTGCTATAGCGCCCCCTAAAGGCTAAATGACAAAATACTTCTCCTATAGGCTCAGAGTACATCCGTCCACACCTGTACAAAGTTTGGTTAGCATCGGACGATCTTTGTGAAATAGGCCCCACCCACAGAAAGTTGGAAGTGGATTATATCGCAACGGTGCATTTTTTTCAAAAACTTCCAAATCAGTGTAGTACAGGACAGTCCCCACATGATGTGTGCGTTGGTTTGGTGAAGATTGGACAAAATTTCAAGGAGAAATGGCAAAAAAACTGTTTTGGACAAAATGCAAAAATGGCGGAAAATCTAGTCAGACGGAAATGGGCGTGGCCTAGTTGAGTAGATGCGGGAGGACCCAAGGAATCCAGGGAAAAAAGAATTTTGATGATAAACCCTATGGTTCAAAAGTTATGGACCAAAAGGTAAGGAGGGCTGTTATAGCGCCACCATATGGTCAATTGGTGCAATTTTTTCGGGATAGTAAAAGACCCCTCAGTGCACCTCCCTACCAAGTTTCGTAGCTCTAGCTCTTATGGTTTCTGAATTACACCTAATTTACTGCAAGATTTTGCAAGATTTTTCCAAACCCCATGCAAGTCAATGGGGAAAAAATGGCGCTTAATGGCGAATTGCGGCCAAACCGCTTTCACAAACCCTTAGCAAAGTCCATAGCACACCTGTCCTCAATAGCCGATCATTTGAGGTCTGGCATGTCTATGTGGCGCAAAAATTGGGGCGTTGTTACGCGCAGAAGTTTTGGCAGATATAATAATAATAATTTAGGAATATCAAGATTGTGCCTTGCTTGTCAGCAAGCACAATAATTATTGCTTTTATCTCGGAAACGGAAGGTGCAATCGTGATTCTGCCCACCACTAGCGTACTTTTCACCCCGATTCCAACGCCGCCATCATGAGTCTCTACGAGTTACGGTTGCGGAGATACGTTGCTGTAGCGCCCCCCATAGGCAAACAATAGCACCCCCTACACGCCAAATGACACTATCTCTTCTGAAATCAACTCAGAAGTGTCAAGTGTCATACAAGAAGGAAGGCTGGCCATAATGAGAATGAATCCGCACTTCCTGCCGCCCTTCAAAATAAAACCATTAGAAGGGACAGGCACTGAATGCTGCTATAGCGCCCCCTAAAGGCTAAATGACAAAATACTTCTCCTATAGGCTCAGAGTACATCCGTCCACACCTGTACAAAGTTTGGTTAGCATCGGACGATCTTTGTGAAATAGGCCCCACCCACAGAAAGTTGGAAGTGGATTATATCGCAACGGTGCATTTTTTTCAAAAACTTCAAATCAGTGTAGTACAGACAGTCCCCACATGATGTGTGCGTTGGTTTGGTGAAGATTGGACAAATTTCAAGGAGAAATGGCAAAAAAACTGTTTTGGACAAAATGCAAAATGGCGGAAAATCTAGTCAGACGAAATGGGCGTGGCCTAGTTGAGTAGATGCGGGAGGACCCAAGGAATCCAGGGAAAAAAGAATTTTGATGATAAACCCTATGGTTCAAAAGTTATGGACAAAAGGTAAGGAGGGCTGTTATAGCGCCACCATATGGTCAATTGGTGCAATTTTTTCGGGGATAGTAAAAGACCCCTCAGTGCACCCTCCCTACCAAGTTTCGTAGCTCTAGCTCTTATGGTTTCTGAATTACACCTAATTTACTGCAAGATTTTGCAAGATTTTTCCAAACCCCATGCAAGTCAATGGGGAAAAAAATGGCGCTTAATGGCGAATTGCGGCCAAACCGCTTTCACAAACCCTTAGCAAAGTCATAGCACACCTGTCCTCAATAAGTTTTGAGGTCTGGCATGTCTATGTGGCGCAAAAATTGGGGGCGTTGTTACGC
Source organism: Poromitra crassiceps (assembly GCF_964638095.1). Taxonomy (NCBI): domain Eukaryota; kingdom Metazoa; phylum Chordata; class Actinopteri; order Beryciformes; family Melamphaidae; genus Poromitra; species Poromitra crassiceps. The sequence continues at coordinate 6,547 of NW_028151842.1, forward strand.
GCAGAAGTTTTTGGCAGATATAATAATAATGAATTTAGGAATATCAAGATTGTGCCTTGCTTGTCAGCAAGCACAATAATTATTGCTTTTATCTCGGAAACGGAAGGTGCAATCGTGATTCTCCGCCCACCACTAGCGTACTTTTTCACCCCGATTCCAACGCCGCCATCATTGAGTCTCTACGAGTTACGGTTGCGGAGATACGTTGCTGTAGCGCCCCCCATAGGCAAAGCAATAGCACCCCCTACACGCCAAATGACACTATCTCTTCTGAAATCAACTCAGAAGTGTCAAGTGTCATACAAGAAGGAAGGCTGGCCATAATGAGAATGAATCCGCACTTCCTGCCGCCCTTCAAAATAAAACCATTTAGAAGGGACAGGCACTGAATGCTGCTATAGCGCCCCCTAAAGGCTAAATGACAAAATACTTCTCCTATAGGCTCAGAGTACATCCGTCCACACCTGTACAAAGTTTGGTTAGCATCGGACGATCTTTGTGAAATAGGCCCCACCCACAGAAAGTTGGAAGTGGATTATATCGCAACGGTGCATTTTTTCAAAAACTTCCAAATCAGTGTAGTACAGGACAGTCCCCACATGATGTGTGCGTTGGTTTGGTGAAGATTGGACAAAATTTCAAGGAGAAATGGCAAAAAAACTGTTTTGGACAAAATGCAAAATGGCGGAAAATCTAGTCAGACGGAAATGGGCGTGGCCTAGTTGAGTAGATGCGGGAGGACCCAAGGAATCCAGGGAAAAAAGAATTTTGATGATAAACCCTATGGTTCAAAAGTTATGGACCAAAAGGTAAGGAGGGCTGTTATAGCGCCACCATATGGTCAATTGGTGCAATTTTTCGGGGATAGTAAAAGACCCCTCAGTGCACCTCCCTACCAAGTTTCGTAGCTCTAGCTCTTATGGTTTCTGAATTACACCTAATTTACTGCAAGATTTTGCAAGATTTTTCCAAACCCCATGCAAGTCAATGGGGAAAAAAATGGCGCTTAATGGCGAATTGCGGCCAAACCGCTTTCACAAACCCTTAGCAAAGTCATAGCACACCTGTCCTCAATAAGCCGATCATTTTGAGGTCTGGCATGTCTATGTGGCGCAAAATTGGGGGCGTTGTTACGCGCAGAAGTTTTTGGCAGATATAATAATAATAATTTAGGAATATCAAGATTGTGCCTTGCTTGTCAGCAAGCACAATAATTATTGCTTTTATCTCGGAAACGGAAGGTGCAATCGTGATTCTGCCCACCACTAGCGTACTTTTTTCACCCCGATTCCAACGCCGCCATCATTGAGTCTCTACGAGTTACGGTTGCGGAGATACGTTGCTGTAGCGCCCCCCATAGGCAAACAATAGCACCCCCTACACGCCAAATGACACTATCTCTTCTGAAATCAACTCAGAAGTGTCAAGTGTCATACAAGAAGGAAGGCTGGCCATAATGAGAATGAATCCGCACTTCCTGCCGCCCTTCAAAATAAAACCATTTAGAAGGGACAGGCACTGAATGCTGCTATAGCGCCCCCTAAAGGCTAAATGACAAAATACTTCTCCTATAGGCTCAGAGTACATCCGTCCACACCTGTACAAGTTTGGTTAGCATCGGACGATCTTTGTGAAATAGGCCCCACCCACAGAAAGTTGGAAGTGGATTATATCGCAACGGTGCATTTTTTTCAAAAACTTCCAAATCAGTGTAGTACAGGACAGTCCCCACATGATGTGTGCGTTGGTTTGGTGAAGATTGGACAAAATTTCAAGAGAAATGGCAAAAAAACTGTTTTGGACAAAATGCAAAATGGCGGAAAATCTAGTCAGACGGAAATGGGCGTGGCCTAGTTGAGTAGATGCGGGAGGACCCAAGGAATCCAGGGAAAAAAGAATTTTGATGATAAACCCTATGGTTCAAAAGTTATGGACCAAAAGGTAAGGAGGGCTGTTATAGCGCCACCATATGGTCAATTGGTGCAATTTTTTCGGGGATAGTAAAAGACCCCTCAGTGCACCTCCCTACCAAGTTTCGTAGCTCTAGCTCTTATGGTTTCTGAATTACACCTAATTTACTGCAAGATTTTGCAAGATTTTTCCAAACCCCATGCAAGTCAATGGGGGAAAAAATGGCGCTTAATGGCGAATTGCGGCCAAACCGCTTTCACAAACCCTTAGCAAAGTCATAGCACACCTGTCCTCAATAAGCCGATCATTTTGAGGTCTGGCATGTCTATGTGGCGCAAAAATTGGGGGCGTTGTTACGCGCAGAAGTTTTTGGCAGATATAATAATAATAATTTAGGAATATCAAGATTGTGCCTTGCTTGTCAGCAAGCACAATAATTATTGCTTTTATCTCGGAAACGGAAGGTGCAATCGTGATTCTGCCCACCACTAGCGTACTTTTTCACCCCGATTCCAACGCCGCCATCATTGAGTCTCTACGAGTTACGGTTGCGGAGATACGTTGCTGTAGCGCCCCCCATAGGCAAACAATAGCACCCCCTACACGCCAAATGACACTATCTCTTCTGAAATCAACTCAGAAGTGTCAAGTGTCATACAAGAAGGAAGGCTGGCCATAATGAGAATGAATCCGCACTTCCTGCCGCCCTTCAAAATAAAACCATTTAGAAGGGACAGGCACTGAATGCTGCTATAGCGCCCCCTAAAGGCTAAATGACAAAATACTTCTCCTATAGGCTCAGAGTACATCCGTCCACACCTGTACAAAGTTTGGTTAGCATCGGACGATCTTTGTGAAATAGGCCCCACCCACAGAAAGTTGGAAGTGGATTATATCGCAACGGTGCATTTTTTTCAAAAACTTCCAAATCAGTGTAGTACAGGACAGTCCCCACATGATGTGTGCGTTGGTTTGGTGAAGATTGGACAAAATTTCAAGGAGAAATGGCAAAAAAACTGTTTTGGACAAAATGCAAAATGGCGGAAAATCTAGTCAGACGGAAATGGGCGTGGCCTAGTTGAGTAGATGCGGGAGGACCCAAGGAATCCAGGGAAAAAAGAATTTTGATGATAAACCCTATGGTTCAAAAGTTATGGACCAAAAGGTAAGGAGGGCTGTTATAGCGCCACCATATGGTCAATTGGTGCAATTTTTTCGGGGATAGTAAAAGACCCCTCAGTGCACCTCCCTACCAAGTTTCGTAGCTCTAGCTCTTATGGTTTCTGAATTACACCTAATTTACTGCAAGATTTTGCAAGATTTTTCCAAACCCCATGCAAGTCAATGGGGAAAAAAATGGCGCTTAATGGCGAATTGCGGCCAAACCGCTTTCACAAACCCTTAGCAAAGTCATAGCACACCTGTCCTCAATAAGCCGATCATTTTGAGGTCTGGCATGTCTATGTGGCGCAAAAATTGGGGGCGTTGTTACGCGCAGAAGTTTTTGGCAGATATAATAATAATAATTTAGGAATATCAAGATTGTGCCTTGCTTGTCAGCAAGCACAATAATTATTGCTTTTATCTCGGAAACGGAAGGTGCAATCGTGATTCTGCCCACCACTAGCGTACTTTTTCACCCCGATTCCAACGCCGCCATCATTGAGTCTCTACGAGTTACGGTTGCGGAGATACGTTGCTGTAGCGCCCCCCATAGGCAAACAATAGCACCCCCTACACGCCAAATGACACTATCTCTTCTGAAATCAACTCAGAAGTGTCAAGTGTCATACAAGAAGGAAGGCTGGCCATAATGAGAATGAATCCGCACTTCCTGCCGCCCTTCAAAATAAAACCATTTAGAAGGGACAGGCACTGAATGCTGCTATAGCGCCCCCTAAAGGCTAAATGACAAAATACTTCTCCTATAGGCTCAGAGTACATCCGTCCACACCTGTACAAAGTTTGGTTAGCATCGGACGATCTTTGTGAAATAGGCCCCACCCACAGAAAGTTGGAAGTGGATTATATCGCAACGGTGCATTTTTTTCAAAAACTTCCAAATCAGTGTAGTACAGGACAGTCCCCACATGATGTGTGCGTTGGTTTGGTGAAGATTGGACAAAATTTCAAGGAGAAATGGCAAAAAAACTGTTTTGGACAAAATGCAAAATGGCGGAAAATCTAGTCAGACGGAAATGGGCGTGGCCTAGTTGAGTAGATGCGGGAGGACCCAAGGAATCCAGGGAAAAAAGAATTTTGATGATAAACCCTATGGTTCAAAAGTTATGGACCAAAAGGTAAGGAGGGCTGTTATAGCGCCACCATATGGTCAATTGGTGCAATTTTTTCGGGGATAGTAAAAGACCCCTCAGTGCACCTCCCTACCAAGTTTCGTAGCTCTAGCTCTTATGGTTTCTGAATTACACCTAATTTACTGCAAGATTTTGCAAGATTTTTCCAAACCCCATGCAAGTCAATGGGGAAAAAAATGGCGCTTAATGGCGAATTGCGGCCAAACCGCTTTCACAAACCCTTAGCAAAGTCATAGCACACCTGTCCTCAATAAGCCGATCATTTTGAGGTCTGGCATGTCTATGTGGCGCAAAAATTGGGGGCGTTGTTACGCGCAGAAGTTTTTGGCAGATATAATAATAATAATTTAGGAATATCAAGATTGTGCCTTGCTTGTCAGCAAGCACAATAATTATTGCTTTTATCTCGGAAACGGAAGGTGCAATCGTGATTCTGCCCACCACTAGCGTACTTTTTCACCCCGATTCCAACGCCGCCATCATTGAGTCTCTACGAGTTACGGTTGCGGAGATACGTTGCTGTAGCGCCCCCCATAGGCAAACAATAGCACCCCCTACACGCCAAATGACACTATCTCTTCTGAAATCAACTCAGAAGTGTCAAGTGTCATACAAGAAGGAAGGCTGGCCATAATGAGAATGAATCCGCACTTCCTGCCGCCCTTCAAAATAAAACCATTTAGAAGGGACAGGCACTGAATGCTGCTATAGCGCCCCCTAAAGGCTAAATGACAAAATACTTCTCCTATAGGCTCAGAGTACATCCGTCCACACCTGTACAAAGTTTGGTTAGCATCGGACGATCTTTGTGAAATAGGCCCCACCCACAGAAAGTTGGAAGTGGATTATATCGCAACGGTGCATTTTTTTCAAAAACTTCCAAATCAGTGTAGTACAGGACAGTCCCCACATGATGTGTGCGTTGGTTTGGTGAAGATTGGACAAAATTTCAAGGAGAAATGGCAAAAAAACTGTTTTGGACAAAATGCAAAATGGCGGAAAATCTAGTCAGACGGAAATGGGCGTGGCCTAGTTGAGTAGATGCGGGAGGACCCAAGGAATCCAGGGAAAAAAGAATTTTGATGATAAACCCTATGGTTCAAAAGTTATGGACCAAAAGGTAAGGAGGGCTGTTATAGCGCCACCATATGGTCAATTGGTGCAATTTTTTCGGGGATAGTAAAAGACCCCTCAGTGCACCTCCCTACCAAGTTTCGTAGCTCTAGCTCTTATGGTTTCTGAATTACACCTAATTTACTGCAAGATTTTGCAAGATTTTTCCAAACCCCATGCAAGTCAATGGGGAAAAAAATGGCGCTTAATGGCGAATTGCGGCCAAACCGCTTTCACAAACCCTTAGCAAAGTCATAGCACACCTGTCCTCAATAAGCCGATCATTTTGAGGTCTGGCATGTCTATGTGGCGCAAAAATTGGGGGCGTTGTTACGCGCAGAAGTTTTTGGCAGATATAATAATAATAATTTAGGAATATCAAGATTGTGCCTTGCTTGTCAGCAAGCACAATAATTATTGCTTTTATCTCGGAAACGGAAGGTGCAATCGTGATTCTGCCCACCACTAGCGTACTTTTTCACCCCGATTCCAACGCCGCCATCATTGAGTCTCTACGAGTTACGGTTGCGGAGATACGTTGCTGTAGCGCCCCCCATAGGCAAACAATAGCACCCCCTACACGCCAAATGACACTATCTCTTCTGAAATCAACTCAGAAGTGTCAAGTGTCATACAAGAAGGAAGGCTGGCCATAATGAGAATGAATCCGCACTTCCTGCCGCCCTTCAAAATAAAACCATTTAGAAGGGACAGGCACTGAATGCTGCTATAGCGCCCCCTAAAGGCTAAATGACAAAATACTTCTCCTATAGGCTCAGAGTACATCCGTCCACACCTGTACAAAGTTTGGTTAGCATCGGACGATCTTTGTGAAATAGGCCCCACCCACAGAAAGTTGGAAGTGGATTATATCGCAACGGTGCATTTTTTTCAAAAACTTCCAAATCAGTGTAGTACAGGACAGTCCCCACATGATGTGTGCGTTGGTTTGGTGAAGATTGGACAAAATTTCAAGGAGAAATGGCAAAAAAACTGTTTTGGACAAAATGCAAAATGGCGGAAAATCTAGTCAGACGGAAATGGGCGTGGCCTAGTTGAGTAGATGCGGGAGGACCCAAGGAATCCAGGGAAAAAAGAATTTTGATGATAAACCCTATGGTTCAAAAGTTATGGACCAAAAGGTAAGGAGGGCTGTTATAGCGCCACCATATGGTCAATTGGTGCAATTTTTTCGGGGATAGTAAAAGACCCCTCAGTGCACCTCCCTACCAAGTTTCGTAGCTCTAGCTCTTATGGTTTCTGAATTACACCTAATTTACTGCAAGATTTTGCAAGATTTTTCCAAACCCCATGCAAGTCAATGGGGAAAAAAATGGCGCTTAATGGCGAATTGCGGCCAAACCGCTTTCACAAACCCTTAGCAAAGTCATAGCACACCTGTCCTCAATAAGCCGATCATTTTGAGGTCTGGCATGTCTATGTGGCGCAAAAATTGGGGGCGTTGTTACGCGCAGAAGTTTTTGGCAGATATAATAATAATAATTTAGGAATATCAAGATTGTGCCTTGCTTGTCAGCAAGCACAATAATTATTGCTTTTATCTCGGAAACGGAAGGTGCAATCGTGATTCTGCCCACCACTAGCGTACTTTTTCACCCCGATTCCAACGCCGCCATCATTGAGTCTCTACGAGTTACGGTTGCGGAGATACGTTGCTGTAGCGCCCCCCATAGGCAAACAATAGCACCCCCTACACGCCAAATGACACTATCTCTTCTGAAATCAACTCAGAAGTGTCAAGTGTCATACAAGAAGGAAGGCTGGCCATAATGAGAATGAATCCGCACTTCCTGCCGCCCTTCAAAATAAAACCATTTAGAAGGGACAGGCACTGAATGCTGCTATAGCGCCCCCTAAAGGCTAAATGACAAAATACTTCTCCTATAGGCTCAGAGTACATCCGTCCACACCTGTACAAAGTTTGGTTAGCATCGGACGATCTTTGTGAAATAGGCCCCACCCACAGAAAGTTGGAAGTGGATTATATCGCAACGGTGCATTTTTTTCAAAAACTTCCAAATCAGTGTAGTACAGGACAGTCCCCACATGATGTGTGCGTTGGTTTGGTGAAGATTGGACAAAATTTCAAGGAGAAATGGCAAAAAAACTGTTTTGGACAAAATGCAAAATGGCGGAAAATCTAGTCAGACGGAAATGGGCGTGGCCTAGTTGAGTAGATGCGGGAGGACCCAAGGAATCCAGGGAAAAAAGAATTTTGATGATAAACCCTATGGTTCAAAAGTTATGGACCAAAAGGTAAGGAGGGCTGTTATAGCGCCACCATATGGTCAATTGGTGCAATTTTTTCGGGGATAGTAAAAGACCCCTCAGTGCACCTCCCTACCAAGTTTCGTAGCTCTAGCTCTTATGGTTTCTGAATTACACCTAATTTACTGCAAGATTTTGCAAGATTTTTCCAAACCCCATGCAAGTCAATGGGGAAAAAAATGGCGCTTAATGGCGAATTGCGGCCAAACCGCTTTCACAAACCCTTAGCAAAGTCATAGCACACCTGTCCTCAATAAGCCGATCATTTTGAGGTCTGGCATGTCTATGTGGCGCAAAAATTGGGGGCGTTGTTACGCGCAGAAGTTTTTGGCAGATATAATAATAATAATTTAGGAATATCAAGATTGTGCCTTGCTTGTCAGCAAGCACAATAATTATTGCTTTTATCTCGGAAACGGAAGGTGCAATCGTGATTCTGCCCACCACTAGCGTACTTTTTCACCCCGATTCCAACGCCGCCATCATTGAGTCTCTACGAGTTACGGTTGCGGAGATACGTTGCTGTAGCGCCCCCCATAGGCAAACAATAGCACCCCCTACACGCCAAATGACACTATCTCTTCTGAAATCAACTCAGAAGTGTCAAGTGTCATACAAGAAGGAAGGCTGGCCATAATGAGAATGAATCCGCACTTCCTGCCGCCCTTCAAAATAAAACCATTTAGAAGGGACAGGCACTGAATGCTGCTATAGCGCCCCCTAAAGGCTAAATGACAAAATACTTCTCCTATAGGCTCAGAGTACATCCGTCCACACCTGTACAAAGTTTGGTTAGCATCGGACGATCTTTGTGAAATAGGCCCCACCCACAGAAAGTTGGAAGTGGATTATATCGCAACGGTGCATTTTTTTCAAAAACTTCCAAATCAGTGTAGTACAGGACAGTCCCCACATGATGTGTGCGTTGGTTTGGTGAAGATTGGACAAAATTTCAAGGAGAAATGGCAAAAAAACTGTTTTGGACAAAATGCAAAATGGCGGAAAATCTAGTCAGACGGAAATGGGCGTGGCCTAGTTGAGTAGATGCGGGAGGACCCAAGGAATCCAGGGAAAAAAGAATTTTGATGATAAACCCTATGGTTCAAAAGTTATGGACCAAAAGGTAAGGAGGGCTGTTATAGCGCCACCATATGGTCAATTGGTGCAATTTTTTCGGGGATAGTAAAAGACCCCTCAGTGCACCTCCCTACCAAGTTTCGTAGCTCTAGCTCTTATGGTTTCTGAATTACACCTAATTTACTGCAAGATTTTGCAAGATTTTTCCAAACCCCATGCAAGTCAATGGGGAAAAAAATGGCGCTTAATGGCGAATTGCGGCCAAACCGCTTTCACAAACCCTTAGCAAAGTCATAGCACACCTGTCCTCAATAAGCCGATCATTTTGAGGTCTGGCATGTCTATGTGGCGCAAAAATTGGGGGCGTTGTTACGCGCAGAAGTTTTTGGCAGATATAATAATAATAATTTAGGAATATCAAGATTGTGCCTTGCTTGTCAGCAAGCACAATAATTATTGCTTTTATCTCGGAAACGGAAGGTGCAATCGTGATTCTGCCCACCACTAGCGTACTTTTTCACCCCGATTCCAACGCCGCCATCATTGAGTCTCTACGAGTTACGGTTGCGGAGATACGTTGCTGTAGCGCCCCCCATAGGCAAACAATAGCACCCCCTACACGCCAAATGACACTATCTCTTCTGAAATCAACTCAGAAGTGTCAAGTGTCATACAAGAAGGAAGGCTGGCCATAATGAGAATGAATCCGCACTTCCTGCCGCCCTTCAAAATAAAACCATTTAGAAGGGACAGGCACTGAATGCTGCTATAGCGCCCCCTAAAGGCTAAATGACAAAATACTTCTCCTATAGGCTCAGAGTACATCCGTCCACACCTGTACAAAGTTTGGTTAGCATCGGACGATCTTTGTGAAATAGGCCCCACCCACAGAAAGTTGGAAGTGGATTATATCGCAACGGTGCATTTTTTTCAAAAACTTCCAAATCAGTGTAGTACAGGACAGTCCCCACATGATGTGTGCGTTGGTTTGGTGAAGATTGGACAAAATTTCAAGGAGAAATGGCAAAAAAACTGTTTTGGACAAAATGCAAAATGGCGGAAAATCTAGTCAGACGGAAATGGGCGTGGCCTAGTTGAGTAGATGCGGGAGGACCCAAGGAATCCAGGGAAAAAAGAATTTTGATGATAAACCCTATGGTTCAAAAGTTATGGACCAAAAGGTAAGGAGGGCTGTTATAGCGCCACCATATGGTCAATTGGTGCAATTTTTTCGGGGATAGTAAAAGACCCCTCAGTGCACCTCCCTACCAAGTTTCGTAGCTCTAGCTCTTATGGTTTCTGAATTACACCTAATTTACTGCAAGATTTTGCAAGATTTTTCCAAACCCCATGCAAGTCAATGGGGAAAAAAATGGCGCTTAATGGCGAATTGCGGCCAAACCGCTTTCACAAACCCTTAGCAAAGTCATAGCACACCTGTCCTCAATAAGCCGATCATTTTGAGGTCTGGCATGTCTATGTGGCGCAAAAATTGGGGGCGTTGTTACGCGCAGAAGTTTTTGGCAGATATAATAATAATAATTTAGGAATATCAAGATTGTGCCTTGCTTGTCAGCAAGCACAATAATTATTGCTTTTATCTCGGAAACGGAAGGTGCAATCGTGATTCTGCCCACCACTAGCGTACTTTTTCACCCCGATTCCAACGCCGCCATCATTGAGTCTCTACGAGTTACGGTTGCGGAGATACGTTGCTGTAGCGCCCCCCATAGGCAAACAATAGCACCCCCTACACGCCAAATGACACTATCTCTTCTGAAATCAACTCAGAAGTGTCAAGTGTCATACAAGAAGGAAGGCTGGCCATAATGAGAATGAATCCGCACTTCCTGCCGCCCTTCAAAATAAAACCATTTAGAAGGGACAGGCACTGAATGCTGCTATAGCGCCCCCTAAAGGCTAAATGACAAAATACTTCTCCTATAGGCTCAGAGTACATCCGTCCACACCTGTACAAAGTTTGGTTAGCATCGGACGATCTTTGTGAAATAGGCCCCACCCACAGAAAGTTGGAAGTGGATTATATCGCAACGGTGCATTTTTTTCAAAAACTTCCAAATCAGTGTAGTACAGGACAGTCCCCACATGATGTGTGCGTTGGTTTGGTGAAGATTGGACAAAATTTCAAGGAGAAATGGCAAAAAAACTGTTTTGGACAAAATGCAAAATGGCGGAAAATCTAGTCAGACGGAAATGGGCGTGGCCTAGTTGAGTAGATGCGGGAGGACCCAAGGAATCCAGGGAAAAAAGAATTTTGATGATAAACCCTATGGTTCAAAAGTTATGGACCAAAAGGTAAGGAGGGCTGTTATAGCGCCACCATATGGTCAATTGGTGCAATTTTTTCGGGGATAGTAAAAGACCCCTCAGTGCACCTCCCTACCAAGTTTCGTAGCTCTAGCTCTTATGGTTTCTGAATTACACCTAATTTACTGCAAGATTTTGCAAGATTTTTCCAAACCCCATGCAAGTCAATGGGGGAAAAAATGGCGCTTAATGGCGAATTGCGGCCAAACCGCTTTCACAAACCCTTAGCAAAGTCATAGCACACCTGTCCTCAATAAGCCGATCATTTTGAGGTCTGGCATGTCTATGTGGCGCAAAAATTGGGGGCGTTGTTACGCGCAGAAGTTTTTGGCAGATATAATAATAATAATTTAGGAATATCAAGATTGTGCCTTGCTTGTCAGCAAGCACAATAATTATTGCTTTTATCTCGGAAACGGAAGGTGCAATCGTGATTCTGCCCACCACTAGCGTACTTTTTCACCCCGATTCCAACGCCGCCATCATTGAGTCTCTACGAGTTACGGTTGCGGAGATACGTTGCTGTAGCGCCCCCCATAGGCAAACAATAGCACCCCCTACACGCCAAATGACACTATCTCTTCTGAAATCAACTCAGAAGTGTCAAGTGTCATACAAGAAGGAAGGCTGGCCATAATGAGAATGAATCCGCACTTCCTGCCGCCCTTCAAAATAAAACCATTTAGAAGGGACAGGCACTGAATGCTGCTATAGCGCCCCCTAAAGGCTAAATGACAAAATACTTCTCCTATAGGCTCAGAGTACATCCGTCCACACCTGTACAAAGTTTGGTTAGCATCGGACGATCTTTGTGAAATAGGCCCCACCCACAGAAAGTTGGAAGTGGATTATATCGCAACGGTGCATTTTTTTCAAAAACTTCCAAATCAGTGTAGTACAGGACAGTCCCCACATGATGTGTGCGTTGGTTTGGTGAAGATTGGACAAAATTTCAAGGAGAAATGGCAAAAAAACTGTTTTGGACAAAATGCAAAATGGCGGAAAATCTAGTCAGACGGAAATGGGCGTGGCCTAGTTGAGTAGATGCGGGAGGACCCAAGGAATCCAGGGAAAAAAGAATTTTGATGATAAACCCTATGGTTCAAAAGTTATGGACCAAAAGGTAAGGAGGGCTGTTATAGCGCCACCATATGGTTAATTGGTGCAATTTTTTCGGGGATAGTAAAAGACCCCTCAGTGCACCTCCCTACCAAGTTTCGTAGCTCTAGCTCTTATGGTTTCTGAATTACACCTAATTTACTGCAAGATTTTGCAAGATTTTTCCAAACCCCATGCAAGTCAATGGGGAAAAAAATGGCGCTTAATGGCGAATTGCGGCCAAACCGCTTTCACAAACCCTTAGCAAAGTCATAGCACACCTGTCCTCAATAAGCCGATCATTTTGAGGTCTGGCATGTCTATGTGGCGCAAAAATTGGGGGCGTTGTTACGCGCAGAAGTTTTTGGCAGATATAATAATAATAATTTAGGAATATCAAGATTGTGCCTTGCTTGTCAGCAAGCACAATAATAATAATAAGTATGTGGGATTTCAAGATTGTGCCTTGCTTGTCAGCAAGCACAATAATAATAAGTATGTGGGATTTCAAGATTGTGCCTTGCTTGTCAGCAAGCACAATAATAATAATAAGTATGTGGGATTTCAAGATTGTGCCTTGCTTGTCAGCAAGCACAATAATAATGGGGGACTTTGTAATTTGTGCCTTGCTTTCAGCCAAAGTGTCAAGTGTCATACAAGAAGGAAGGCTGGCCATAATGAGAATGAATCTGCACTTCCTGCCGCCCTTCAAAATAAAACCATTTCGAAGGGACAGGCACTGAATGCTGCTATAGCGCCCCCTAAAGGCTAAATGACAAAATACTTCTGATATAGGCTCAGAGTACATCCCTCCACACCTGTACCAAGTTTGGTTAGCATTGGATGATTTTTGTGAAATAGGCCCCACCCACAGAAAGTTGGAAGTGGATTATATCGCAACGGTGCATTTTTTTCAAAAACTTCCAAATCAGTGTTGTGCAGGACAGTCCCCACATGATGTGTGCGTTGGTTTGGTGAAGATTGGACAAAATTTCAAGGAGAAATGGCAAAAAAACTGTTTTGGACAAAATGCAAAATGGCGGAAAATCTAGTCAGACGCAAATGGGCGTGGCCTAGTTGAGTAGATGCGGGAGGACCCAAGGAATCCAGGGAAAAAATAATTTTGATGATAAACCCTACGGTTCAAAAGTTATCGAGCAAAAGGTAAGGAGGGCTGTTATAGCGCCACCATATGGTCAATTGGTGCAATTTTTTCGGGCATAGTAAAAGACCCCTCAGTGCACCTCCCTACCAAGTTTCGTAGCTCTAGCTCTTATGGTTTCTGAATTACACCTAATTTACTGCAAGATTTTGCAAGATTTTTCCAAACCCCATGCAAGTCAATGGGGAAAAAAATGTTGCTTAATGGCGAATTGCGGCCAAACCGCTTTCACAAACCCTTAGCAAAGTCATAGCACACCTGTCCTCAATAAGCCGGTCATTTTGAGGTCTGGCATGTCTATGTGGCGCAAAAATTGTGGGCGGTGTTACGCGCAGAAGTTTTTGGCAGATATAATAAGAATAATAATAATAAGTATGTGGGATTTCAAGATTGTGCCTTGCTTGTCAGCAAGCACAATAATAAGTATGTGGGATTTCAAGATTGTGCCTTGCTTGTCAGCAAGCACAATAATAATGGGGGACTTTGTAATTTGTGCCTTGCTTTCAGCCAAAGTGTCAAGTGTCATACAAGAAGGAAGGCTGGCCATAATGAGAATGAATCTGCACTTCCTGCCACCCTTCAAAATAAAACCATTTAGAAGGGACAGGCACTGAATGCTGCTATAGCGCCCTCTAAAGGCTAAATGACAAAATACTTCTGATATAGGCTCAGAGTACATCCCTCCACACCTGTACCAAGTTTGGTTAGCATCGGACGATTTTTGTGAAATAGGCCCCACCCACAGAAGATTGGAAGTGGATTATATGGCAATGGTGTGTTTTCTTTTTTAACTTCCAAATCAGTGTTGTGCAGGACACTCCCAACATGATGTGTGCGTTGGTTTGGTGAAGATTGGCCAAAATTTCAAGGAGAAATGGCAAAAAAAACTGTTTTGGACAAAATGCAAAATGGCCGAAAATCTAGTCAGACGGAAATGGGCGTGGCCTAGTTGAGTAGATGCGGGAGGACCCAAGGAATCCAGGGAAAAAATAATTTTGATGATAAACCCTACGGTTCAAAAGTTATCGAGCAAAAGGTAAGGAGGGCTGTTATAGCGCCACCATATGGTCAATTGGTGCAATTTTTTCGGGGATAGTAAAAGACCCCTCAGTGCACCTCCCTACCAAGTTTCGTAGCTCTAGCTCTTATGGTTTCTGAATTACACCTAATTTACTGCAAGATTTTGCAAGATTTTTCCAAACCCCATGCAAGTCAATGGGGAAAAAAATGGCGCTTAATGGCGAATTGCGGCCAAACCGCTTTCACAAACCCTTAACAAAGTCATAGCACACCTGTCCTCAATAAGCCGGTCATTTTGAGGTCTGGCATGTCTATGTGGCGCAAAAATTGGGGGAGTTATTACGCGCAGAAGTTTTTGGCAGATATAATAATAAGAACTAGATGGTCTACATTTCCTAACGAAAATGTAATTGTGCTTGCTGTCCTCGCCATGCACCGCCTGGCTTCCAAAATCCCTGCCCATGGACCTAGGGGGACTAAGTAGTTATGGGGGTGCCTATGTGAGTAAAAGGACTTTGGAGTAGAAGTACTTGGTAGGTGGGGAAGTCAGACTGGTTGTAGCCTACTAGAGAGACACAAAAGGCTAGCCCAATCTCTGCAATCTAAAACTACATTACCTGCAAACTACAGCATCAATAATTACCATGTATTGTAAATGTCTCCAACTGTCTCAAGGAAAATAGGACATGATAACCTCCAGAGAAGTAGTATTCCTTGTAGTGTCATTCATGTTTATGGTTGCGACAACAACTGTTTACAAAACTAGCAGGCTTACCAGAGCTGCAAACACACAAGTGAAAAGCTATCAATGGCTGCATCTAATCAGCCAGTAACTAATGTAGGCTATGTTCCATTATGTTAGTGTAAGAAGTCAAATGTACTGATAATAGTCCCTGGTCACCAAAGTAATGTTACCCTTTTAGTTTTGTTACAGAGTTGCTGATCGGTTGTCATGTGTCCAGTCAGCCAGAGAAGCTGCTTGGGTAGCATGCTAACTAACGCCTAACGCAGTGGTTCTCAACTGGTGTAGCCTCAGGACCCACTATTTTCCTTGTCATGAAGTCGCGACCCAAATTTCAGATTTTTTTTTAAACCACTCAAATTTATTGCACAAAAAATAGCGCATTTATTTAATACACAATGCCTTCATGCACTGTCAAATGAACAAAAAAGTGCAACAGAAGTGCAACTACGGCTAAAAACCAATTGAAATAAGGCAGACTTGAATTACAGGCCTATATGTTTTTAAATTTAAACAAGTCAAACTGGTCATGGTCAGAAAGTCTTATTTGAACTGTATGAAATATGAAATAAAAGGCAGACTTTTCTTGAATCACAGGCAGGCTATATGCTTTTTAGTTAAACTGGTCATAACTTTTAATTAAACTGGGGCCATGCTAATCCAGTTTCAATCATCTGAATTGAACTAAAATTAAATATGAAATGAAAAGGCAGACTTCTCTTGAATTACAGGCAGAGCATATGCTTCAGCTTGTTAAACAAGTGAAACTGGTCAGGCTAATCCAGTTTCAATAATCTGAATTAAAAAAAAAAAAAAAAAAAAAAAAAAAAAAAGTACTGTACTGTAAAACTCCGCGACCCAATCAAAACGGCCCCGCGGCGCTACCCACCAGTTGAGAAACGCTGGCCTAACGCTAGCATTAGCTCAATTAGCTTGTTGCAACTAGTCCCAAACATTGATGAACAGTGTGTCCTAACGCCAGGGGGACAAGGTGTTTGTTTTGGCTGGCTGAGGTTAGCCTATAAGGCACAGTTGTTGTGGCTAACAGCCTCCATTCACACTAGGCTATTCACACTAGGCTATCTCTTCCATTATGTTTTCAAACCCAGCTGGCTGTATAAAATGAACAACCACAAAGTGGTGACACTTACCCATGGGTTCAGTTCATTTTGTTCATTCATTGTTTTCTGGACATGTTACCATGCTACATTAACACAGCAGGTAACAGAACAGACAGGCCTCCCATGGTTGGCGACAAGTGTATATCATTGTCTCTACCCAAGATGCAACACTGCTCTACCCAACATGCAACGCTGCTGCTCAGAGTTGCTCTTAAGCTCTATTTATCTGGTCAAATCTCACCGGATTCCTGTTTCCAGTACACTTTTAGCATTTGGTTTTTAACAGAGAAGAGTTGGAGTTGCTGAAAACATACAGTATGCAAATGAGAGGGAGACCATGAGTGATATACCCACTGAGATACAAGCATAGGTGTGTCTGTTGTCTGTATAATAGCGTGCGTGCGACAAGTGACAAGTGTCAAGTGTCATACAAGAAGGAAGGCTGGCCATAATGAGAATGAATCCGCACTTCCTGCCGCCCTTCAAAATAAAACCATTTAGAAGGGACAGGCACTGAATGCTGCTATAGCGCCCCCTAAAGGCTAAATGACTAAATACTTCTGATATAGGCTCAGAGTACATCCCTCCACACCTGTACCAAGTTTGGTTAGCATCGGACGATTTTTGTGAAATAGGCCCCACCCACAGAAGATTGGAAGTGGATTATATCGCAATGGTGTGTTTTTTTTTTAACTTCCAAATCAGTGTTGTGCAGGACACTCCTAACATGATGTGTGCGTTGGTTTGGTGAAGATTGGACAAAATTTCTAGGAGAAATGGCAAAAAAACGGTTTTGGACAAAATGCAAAATGGCGGAAAATCTAGTCAGACGGAAATGGGCGTGGCCTAGTTGAGTAGATGCGGGAGGACTCAAGGAATCCAGGGAAAAAATAATTTTGATGATAAACCCTACGGTTCAAAAGTTATCGAGCAAAAGGTAAGGAGGGCTGTTATAGCGCCACCATATGGTCAATTGGTGCAATTTCTTCGGGGATAGTAAAAGACCCCTCAGTGCACCTCCCTACCAAGTTTCGTAGCTCTAGCTGTTATGGTTTCTGAATGACAGCTAATTTACTGCAAGATTTTGCAAGATTTTTCCAAACCCCATGCAAGTCAATGGGAAAAAAAATGGCGCTTAATGGCGAATTGCGGCCAAACCGCTTTCACAAACCCTTAACAAAGTCATAGCACACCTGTCCTCAATAAGCCGGTCATTTTGAGGTCTGGCATCTCTATGTGGCGCAAAAATTGGGGGAGTTATTAGTCGTAGAACTTTTTGGCAGATAGAATAATAATAAGTATGTGGGATTTCAAGATTGTGCCTTGCTTGTCAGCAAGCACAATAATAATAAGTATGTGGGATTTCAAGATTGTGCCTTGCTTGTCAGCAAGCACAATAATAATAAGTATGTGGGATTTCAAGATTGTGCCTTGCTTGTCAGCAAGCACAATAATTATTGCTTTTATCTCGGAAACGGAAGGTGCAATCGTGATTCCGCCCACCACTAGCGTACTTTTTCACCCCGATTCCAACGCTGCCATCATTGAGTCTCTACGAGTTACGGTTGCGGAGATACGTTGCTGTAGCGCCCCCCATAGGCAAACAATAGCGCCCCCTACACGCCAAATGACACTATCTCTTCTGAAATCAACTCAGAAGTGTCAAGTGTCATACAAGAAGGAAGGCTGGCCATAATGAGAATGAATCTGCACTTCCTGCTGCCCTTCAAAATAAAACCATTTAGAAGGGACAGGCACTGAATGCTGCTATAGCGCCCCCTAAAGGCTAAATGACAAAATACTTCTGATATAGGCTCAGAGTACATCCCTCCACACCTGTACCTGTAATGGCAAAAAAACTGTTTTGGACAAAATGCAAAATGGCCGAAAATCTAGTCAGACGGAAATGGGCGTGGCCTAGTTGAGTAGATGCGGGAGGACCCAAGGAATCCAGGGAAAAAAGAATTTTGATGATAAACCCTACGGTTCAAAAGTTATCGAGCAAAAGGTAAGGAGGGCTGTTATAGCGCCACCATATGGTCAATTGGTGCAATTTTTTCGGGGATAGTAAAAGACCCCTCAGTGCACCTCCCTACCAAGTTTCGTAGCTCTAGCTGTTATGGTTTCTGAATGACAGCTAATTTACTGCAAGATTTTGCAAGTTTTTTCTAAACCCCATGCAAGTCAATGGGGAAAAAAATGGCGCTTAATGGCGAATTGCGGCCAAACCGCTTTCACAAACCCTTAGCAAAGTCATAGCACACCTGTCCTCAATAAGCCGGTCATTTTGAGGTCTGGCATGTCTATGTGGCGCAAAAATTGGGGGAGTTATTACTCGTAGAAAAAGTGGATAGCAAGAAGTATAATAATAAGTATGTGGGATTTCAAGATTGTGCCTTGCTTGTCAGCAAGCACAATAATAATATTAAGTATGTGGGATTTCAAGATTGTGCCTTGCTTGTCAGCAAGCACAATAATTATTGCTTTTATCTCGGAAACGGAAGGTGCAATCGTGATTCTGGCCACCTCTAGCGTACTTTTTCACCCCGATTCCAACGCCGCCATCATTGAGTCTCTACGAGTTACGGTTGCGGAGATACGTTGCTGTAGCGCCCCCCATAGGCAAACAATAGCGCCCCCTACACGCCAAATGACACTATCTCTTCTGAAATCAACTCAGAAGTGTCAAGTGTCATACAAGAAGGAAGGCTGGCCATAATGAGAATGAATCCGCACTTCCTGCCGCCCTTCAAAATAAAACCATTTAGAAGGGACAGGCACTGAATGCTGCTATAGCGCCCCCTAAAGGCTAAATGACAAAATACTTCTGATATAGGCTCAGAGTACATCCCTCCACACCTGTACCTGTAATGGCAAAAAAACTGTTTTGGACAAAATGCAAAATGGCCGAAAATCTAGTCAGACGGAAATGGGCGTGGCCTAGTTGAGTAGATGCGGGAGGACCCAAGGAATCCAGGGAAAAAAGAATTTTGATGATAAACCCTACGGTTCAAAAGTTATCGAGCAAAAGGTAAGGAGGGCTGTTATAGCGCCACCATATGGTCAATTGGTGCAATTTTTTCGGGGATAGTAAAAGACCCCTCAGTGCACCTCCCTACCAAGTTTCGTAGCTCTAGCTGTTATGGTTTCTGAATGACAGCTAATTTACTGCAAGATTTTGCAAGTTTTTTCTAAACCCCATGCAAGTCAATGGGGAAAAAAATGGCGCTTAATGGCGAATTGCGGCCAAACCGCTTTCACAAACCCTTAGCAAAGTCATAGCACACCTGTCCTCAATAAGCCGGTCATTTTGAGGTCTGGCATGTCTATGTGGCGCAAAAATTGGGGGAGTTATTACTCGTAGAAAAAGTGGATAGCAAGAAGTATAATAATAAGTATGTGGGATTTCAAGATTGTGCCTTGCTTGTCAGCAAGCACAATAATAATATTAAGTATGTGGGATTTCAAGATTGTGCCTTGCTTGTCAGCAAGCACAATAATTATTGCTTTTATCTCGGAAACGGAAGGTGCAATCGTGATTCTGGCCACCTCTAGCGTACTTTTTCACCCCGATTCCAACGCCGCCATCATTGAGTCTCTACGAGTTACGGTTGCGGAGATACGTTGCTGTAGCGCCCCCCATAGGCAAACAATAGCGCCCCCTACACGCCAAATGACACTATCTCTTCTGAAATCAACTCAGAAGTGTCAAGTGTCATACAAGAAGGAAGGCTGGCCATAATGAGAATGAATCAGCACTTCCTGCCGCCCTTCAAAATAAAACCATTTAGAAGGGACAGGCACTGAATGCTGCTATAGCGCCCCCTAAAGGCTAAATGACAAAATACTTCTGATATAGGCTCAGAGTACATCCCTCCACACCTGTACCAAGTTTGGTTAGCATCGGACGATTTTTGTGAAATAGGCCCCACCCACAGAAGATTGGAAGTGGATTATATCGCAACGGTGCGTTTTTTTTTTTTAACTTCCAAATCAGTGTTGTGCAGGACAGTCCCCACATGATGTGTGCGTTGGTTTGGTGAAGATTGGACAAAATTTCAAGGAGAAATGGCAAAAAAACTGTTTTGGACAAAATGCAAAATGGCGGAAAATCTAGTCAGACGGAAATGGGCGTGGCCTAGTTGAGTAGATGCGGGAGGACCCAAGGAATCCAGGGAAAAAAGAATTTTGATGATAGACCCTACGGTTCAAAAGTTATGGACCAAAAGGTAAGGAGGGCTGTTATAGCGCCACCATATGGTCAATTGGTGCAATTTTTTCGGGGATAGTAAAAGACCCCTCAGTGCACCTCCCTACCAAGTTTCGTAGCTCTAGCTCTTATGGTTTCTGAATTACACCTAATTTACTGCAAGATTTTGCAAGATTTTTCCAAACCCCATGCAAGTCAATGGGGAAAAAAATGGCGCTTAATGGCGAATTGCGGCCAAACCGCTTTCACAAACCCTTAGCAAAGTCATAGCACACCTGTCCTCAATAAGCCGGTCATTTTGAGGTCTGGCATGTCTATGTGGCGCAAAAATTGGGGGCGGTGTTACGCGCAGAAGTTTTTGGCAGATATAATAAGAATAATAATAAGTATGTGGGATTTCAAGATTGTGCCTTGCTTGTCAGCAAGCACAATAATAATAAGTATGTGGGATTTCAAGATTGTGCCTTGCTTGTCAGCAAGCACAATAATTATTGCTTTTATCTCGGAAACGGAAGGTGCAATCGTGATTCCGCCCACCACTAGCGTACTTTTTCACCCCGATTCCAACGCTGCCATCATTGAGTCTCTACGAGTTACGGTTGCGGAGATACGTTGCTGTAGCGCCCCCCATAGGCAAACAATAGCGCCCCCTACACGCCAAATGACACTATCTCTTCTGAAATCAACTCAGAAGTGTCAAGTGTCATACAAGAAGGAAGGCTGGCCATAATGAGAATGAATCTGCACTTCCTGCTGCCCTTCAAAATAAAACCATTTAGAAGGGACAGGCACTGAATGCTGCTATAGCGCCCCCTAAAGGCTAAATGACAAAATACTTCTGATATAGGCTCAGAGTACATCCCTCCACACCTGTACCTGTAATGGCAAAAAAACTGTTTTGGACAAAATGCAAAATGGCCGAAAATCTAGTCAGACGGAAATGGGCGTGGCCTAGTTGAGTAGATGCGGGAGGACCCAAGGAATCCAGGGAAAAAAGAATTTTGATGATAAACCCTACGGTTCAAAAGTTATCGAGCAAAAGGTAAGGAGGGCTGTTATAGCGCCACCATATGGTCAATTGGTGCAATTTTTTCGGGGATAGTAAAAGACCCCTCAGTGCACCTCCCTACCAAGTTTCGTAGCTCTAGCTGTTATGGTTTCTGAATGACAGCTAATTTACTGCAAGATTTTGCAAGTTTTTTCTAAACCCCATGCAAGTCAATGGGGAAAAAAATGGCGCTTAATGGCGAATTGCGGCCAAACCGCTTTCACAAACCCTTAGCAAAGTCATAGCACACCTGTCCTCAATAAGCCGGTCATTTTGAGGTCTGGCATGTCTATGTGGCGCAAAAATTGGGGGAGTTATTACTCGTAGAAAAAGTGGATAGCAAGAAGTATAATAATAAGTATGTGGGATTTCAAGATTGTGCCTTGCTTGTCAGCAAGCACAATAATAATATTAAGTATGTGGGATTTCAAGATTGTGCCTTGCTTGTCAGCAAGCACAATAATTATTGCTTTTATCTCGGAAACGGAAGGTGCAATCGTGATTCTGGCCACCTCTAGCGTACTTTTTCACCCCGATTCCAACGCCGCCATCATTGAGTCTCTACGAGTTACGGTTGCGGAGATACGTTGCTGTAGCGCCCCCCATAGGCAAACAATAGCGCCCCCTACACGCCAAATGACACTATCTCTTCTGAAATCAACTCAGAAGTGTCAAGTGTCATACAAGAAGGAAGGCTGGCCATAATGAGAATGAATCCGCACTTCCTGCCGCCCTTCAAAATAAAACCATTTAGAAGGGACAGGCACTGAATGCTGCTATAGCGCCCCCTAAAGGCTAAATGACAAAATACTTCTGATATAGGCTCAGAGTACATCCCTCCACACCTGTACCTGTAATGGCAAAAAAACTGTTTTGGACAAAATGCAAAATGGCCGAAAATCTAGTCAGACGGAAATGGGCGTGGCCTAGTTGAGTAGATGCGGGAGGACCCAAGGAATCCAGGGAAAAAAGAATTTTGATGATAAACCCTACGGTTCAAAAGTTATCGAGCAAAAGGTAAGGAGGGCTGTTATAGCGCCACCATATGGTCAATTGGTGCAATTTTTTCGGGGATAGTAAAAGACCCCTCAGTGCACCTCCCTACCAAGTTTCGTAGCTCTAGCTGTTATGGTTTCTGAATGACAGCTAATTTACTGCAAGATTTTGCAAGTTTTTTCTAAACCCCATGCAAGTCAATGGGGAAAAAAATGGCGCTTAATGGCGAATTGCGGCCAAACCGCTTTCACAAACCCTTAGCAAAGTCATAGCACACCTGTCCTCAATAAGCCGGTCATTTTGAGGTCTGGCATGTCTATGTGGCGCAAAAATTGGGGGAGTTATTACTCGTAGAAAAAGTGGATAGCAAGAAGTATAATAATAAGTATGTGGGATTTCAAGATTGTGCCTTGCTTGTCAGCAAGCACAATAATAATATTAAGTATGTGGGATTTCAAGATTGTGCCTTGCTTGTCAGCAAGCACAATAATTATTGCTTTTATCTCGGAAACGGAAGGTGCAATCGTGATTCTGGCCACCTCTAGCGTACTTTTTCACCCCGATTCCAACGCCGCCATCATTGAGTCTCTACGAGTTACGGTTGCGGAGATACGTTGCTGTAGCGCCCCCCATAGGCAAACAATAGCGCCCCCTACACGCCAAATGACACTATCTCTTCTGAAATCAACTCAGAAGTGTCAAGTGTCATACAAGAAGGAAGGCTGGCCATAATGAGAATGAATCAGCACTTCCTGCCGCCCTTCAAAATAAAACCATTTAGAAGGGACAGGCACTGAATGCTGCTATAGCGCCCCCTAAAGGCTAAATGACAAAATACTTCTGATATAGGCTCAGAGTACATCCCTCCACACCTGTACCAAGTTTGGTTAGCATCGGACGATTTTTGTGAAATAGGCCCCACCCACAGAAGATTGGAAGTGGATTATATCGCAACGGTGCGTTTTTTTTTTTTAACTTCCAAATCAGTGTTGTGCAGGACAGTCCCCACATGATGTGTGCGTTGGTTTGGTGAAGATTGGACAAAATTTCAAGGAGAAATGGCAAAAAAACTGTTTTGGACAAAATGCAAAATGGCGGAAAATCTAGTCAGACGGAAATGGGCGTGGCCTAGTTGAGTAGATGCGGGAGGACCCAAGGAATCCAGGGAAAAAAGAATTTTGATGATAGACCCTACGGTTCAAAAGTTATGGACCAAAAGGTAAGGAGGGCTGTTATAGCGCCACCATATGGTCAATTGGTGCAATTTTTTCGGGGATAGTAAAAGACCCCTCAGTGCACCTCCCTACCAAGTTTCGTAGCTCTAGCTCTTATGGTTTCTGAATTACACCTAATTTACTGCAAGATTTTGCAAGATTTTTCCAAACCCCATGCAAGTCAATGGGGAAAAAAATGGCGCTTAATGGCGAATTGCGGCCAAACCGCTTTCACAAACCCTTAGCAAAGTCATAGCACACCTGTCCTCAATAAGCCGGTCATTTTGAGGTCTGGCATGTCTATGTGGCGCAAAAATTGGGGGCGGTGTTACGCGCAGAAGTTTTTGGCAGATATAATAAGAATAATAATAAGTATGTGGGATTTCAAGATTGTGCCTTGCTTGTCAGCAAGCACAATAATAATAAGTATGTGGGATTTCAAGATTGTGCCTTGCTTGTCAGCAAGCACAATAATTATTGCTTTTATCTCGGAAACGGAAGGTGCAATCGTGATTCCGCCCACCACTAGCGTACTTTTTCACCCCGATTCCAACGCTGCCATCATTGAGTCTCTACGAGTTACGGTTGCGGAGATACGTTGCTGTAGCGCCCCCCATAGGCAAACAATAGCGCCCCCTACACGCCAAATGACACTATCTCTTCTGAAATCAACTCAGAAGTGTCAAGTGTCATACAAGAAGGAAGGCTGGCCATAATGAGAATGAATCTGCACTTCCTGCTGCCCTTCAAAATAAAACCATTTAGAAGGGACAGGCACTGAATGCTGCTATAGCGCCCCCTAAAGGCTAAATGACAAAATACTTCTGATATAGGCTCAGAGTACATCCCTCCACACCTGTACCTGTAATGGCAAAAAAACTGTTTTGGACAAAATGCAAAATGGCCGAAAATCTAGTCAGACGGAAATGGGCGTGGCCTAGTTGAGTAGATGCGGGAGGACCCAAGGAATCCAGGGAAAAAAGAATTTTGATGATAAACCCTACGGTTCAAAAGTTATCGAGCAAAAGGTAAGGAGGGCTGTTATAGCGCCACCATATGGTCAATTGGTGCAATTTTTTCGGGGATAGTAAAAGACCCCTCAGTGCACCTCCCTACCAAGTTTCGTAGCTCTAGCTGTTATGGTTTCTGAATGACAGCTAATTTACTGCAAGATTTTGCAAGTTTTTTCTAAACCCCATGCAAGTCAATGGGGAAAAAAATGGCGCTTAATGGCGAATTGCGGCCAAACCGCTTTCACAAACCCTTAGCAAAGTCATAGCACACCTGTCCTCAATAAGCCGGTCATTTTGAGGTCTGGCATGTCTATGTGGCGCAAAAATTGGGGGAGTTATTACTCGTAGAAAAAGTGGATAGCAAGAAGTATAATAATAAGTATGTGGGATTTCAAGATTGTGCCTTGCTTGTCAGCAAGCACAATAATAATATTAAGTATGTGGGATTTCAAGATTGTGCCTTGCTTGTCAGCAAGCACAATAATTATTGCTTTTATCTCGGAAACGGAAGGTGCAATCGTGATTCTGGCCACCTCTAGCGTACTTTTTCACCCCGATTCCAACGCCGCCATCATTGAGTCTCTACGAGTTACGGTTGCGGAGATACGTTGCTGTAGCGCCCCCCATAGGCAAACAATAGCGCCCCCTACACGCCAAATGACACTATCTCTTCTGAAATCAACTCAGAAGTGTCAAGTGTCATACAAGAAGGAAGGCTGGCCATAATGAGAATGAATCAGCACTTCCTGCCGCCCTTCAAAATAAAACCATTTAGAAGGGACAGGCACTGAATGCTGCTATAGCGCCCCCTAAAGGCTAAATGACAAAATACTTCTGATATAGGCTCAGAGTACATCCCTCCACACCTGTACCAAGTTTGGTTAGCATCGGACGATTTTTGTGAAATAGGCCCCACCCACAGAAGATTGGAAGTGGATTATATCGCAACGGTGCGTTTTTTTTTTTTAACTTCCAAATCAGTGTTGTGCAGGACAGTCCCCACATGATGTGTGCGTTGGTTTGGTGAAGATTGGACAAAATTTCAAGGAGAAATGGCAAAAAAACTGTTTTGGACAAAATGCAAAATGGCGGAAAATCTAGTCAGACGGAAATGGGCGTGGCCTAGTTGAGTAGATGCGGGAGGACCCAAGGAATCCAGGGAAAAAAGAATTTTGATGATAGACCCTACGGTTCAAAAGTTATGGACCAAAAGGTAAGGAGGGCTGTTATAGCGCCACCATATGGTCAATTGGTGCAATTTTTTCGGGGATAGTAAAAGACCCCTCAGTGCACCTCCCTACCAAGTTTCGTAGCTCTAGCTCTTATGGTTTCTGAATTACACCTAATTTACTGCAAGATTTTGCAAGATTTTTCCAAACCCCATGCAAGTCAATGGGGAAAAAAATGGCGCTTAATGGCGAATTGCGGCCAAACCGCTTTCACAAACCCTTAGCAAAGTCATAGCACACCTGTCCTCAATAAGCCGGTCATTTTGAGGTCTGGCATGTCTATGTGGCGCAAAAATTGGGGGCGGTGTTACGCGCAGAAGTTTTTGGCAGATATAATAAGAATAATAATAAGTATGTGGGATTTCAAGATTGTGCCTTGCTTGTCAGCAAGCACAATAATAATAAGTATGTGGGATTTCAAGATTGTGCCTTGCTTGTCAGCAAGCACAATAATTATTGCTTTTATCTCGGAAACGGAAGGTGCAATCGTGATTCCGCCCACCACTAGCGTACTTTTTCACCCCGATTCCAACGCTGCCATCATTGAGTCTCTACGAGTTACGGTTGCGGAGATACGTTGCTGTAGCGCCCCCCATAGGCAAACAATAGCGCCCCCTACACGCCAAATGACACTATCTCTTCTGAAATCAACTCAGAAGTGTCAAGTGTCATACAAGAAGGAAGGCTGGCCATAATGAGAATGAATCTGCACTTCCTGCTGCCCTTCAAAATAAAACCATTTAGAAGGGACAGGCACTGAATGCTGCTATAGCGCCCCCTAAAGGCTAAATGACAAAATACTTCTGATATAGGCTCAGAGTACATCCCTCCACACCTGTACCAAGTTTGGTTAGCATCGGACGATTTTTGTGAAATAGGCCCCACCCACAGAAGATTGGAAGTGGATTATATGGCAATGGTGTGTTTTTTTTTTTTACTTCCAAATCAGTGTTGTGCAGGACACTCCCAACATGATGTGTGCGTTGGTTTGGTGAAGATTGGACAAAATTTCAAGGAGAAATGGCAAAAAAACGGTTTTGGACAAAATGCAAAATGGCGGAAAATCTAGTCAGACGCAAATGGGCGTGGCGTAGTTGAGTAGATGCGGGAGGACCCAAGGAATCCAGGGAAAAAAGAATTTTGATGATAGACCCTACGGTTCAAAAGTTATGGACCAAAAGGTAAGGAGGGCTGTTATAGCGCCACCATATGGTCAATTGGTGCAATTTTTTCGGGGATAGTAAAAGACCCCTCAGTGCACCTCCCTACCAAGTTTCGTAGCTCTAGCTCTTATGGTTTCTGAATTACACCTAATTTACTGCAAGATTTTGCAAGATTTTTCCAAACCCCATGCAAGTCAATGGGGAAAAAAATGGCGCTTAATGGTGAATTGCGGCCAAACCGCTTTCACAAACCCTTAGCAAAGTCATAGCACACCTGTCCTCAATAAGCCGGTCATTTTGAGGTCTGGCATGTCTATGTGGCGCAAAAATTGGGGGCGGTGTTACGCGCAGAAGTTTTTGGCAGATATAATAAGAATAATAATAAGTATGTGGGATTTCAAGATTGTGCCTTGCTTGTCAGCAAGCACAATAACTAGAATGTCTACATTTCCTAACGAAAATGTAATTGTGCTTGCTGTCCTCGCCATGCACCGCCTGGCTTCCAAAGTCCCTGCCCATGGACCTAGGGGGACTAAGTAGTTATGGGGGTGCCTATGTGAGTAAAAGGACTTTGGAGTAGAAGTACTTGGTAGGTGGGGAAGTCAGACTGGTTGTAGCCTACTAGAGAGACACAAAAGTCTGGCCCAATCTCTGCAATCTAAAACTACATTACCTGCAAACTACAGCATCAATAATTACCATGTATTGTAAATGTCTCCAACTGTCTCAAGGAAAATAGGACATGATAACCTCCAGAGAAGTAGTATTCCTTGTAGTGTCATTCATGTTTATGGTTGCGACAACAACTGTTTACAAAACTAGCAGGCTTACCAGAGCTGCAAACACACAAGTGAAAAGCTATCAATGGCTGCATCTAATCAGCCAGTAACTAATGTAGGCTATGTTCCATTATGTTAGTGTAAGAAGTCAAATGTACTGATAATAGTCCCTAGTCACCAAAGTAATGTTACCCTTTTAGTTTTGTTACAGAGTTGCTGATCGGTTGTCATGTGTCCAGTCAGCCAGAGAAGCTGCTTGGGTAGCATGCTAACTAACGCCTAACGCAGTGGTTCTCAACTGGTGTAGCCTCAGGACCCACTATTTTCCTTGTCATGAAGTCGCGACCCAAATTTCAGATTTTTTTTTAAACCACTCAAATTTATTGCACAAAAAATAGCGCATTTATTTAATACACAATGCCTTCATGCACTGTCAAATGAACAAAAAAGTGCAACAGAAGTGCAACTACGGCTAAAAACCAATTGAAATAAGGCAGACTTGAATTACAGGCCTATATGTTTTTAAATTTAAACAAGTCAAACTGGTCATGGTCAGAAAGTCTTATTTGAACTGTATGAAATATGAAATAAAAGGCAGACTTTTCTTGAATCACAGGCAGGCTATATGCTTTTTAGTTAAACTGGTCATAACTTTTAATTAAACTGGGGCCATGCTAATCCAGTTTCAATCATCTGAATTGAACTAAAATTAAATATGAAATGAAAAGGCAGACTTCTCTTGAATTACAGGCAGAGCATATGCTTCAGCTTGTTAAACAAGTGAAACTGGTCAGGCTAATCCAGTTTCAATAATCTGAAAAAAAAAAAAAAAAAAAGTACTGTACTGTAAATGTCCGCGAACCAATCAAAACGGCCCCGCGACGCTACCCACCAGTTGAGAAACGCTGGCCTAACGCTAGCATTAGCTCAATTAGCTTGTTGCAACTAGTCCCAAACATTGATGAACAGTGTGTCCTAACGCCAGGGGGACAAGGGCCCCTATCGTTGCATCGGCGCAGTTTCTAGGCCGAGCGGCAGGCGCAGATCAAAGCAGTGGGCGTGGAAAGGCGCACTTGATATCGTCGTGCTGGCGCTAGATGCAGCCCAAAGCATTACAACCACGCCTTTTAGGCGTAAAATTATGCACCGTCATGCTCATTGGATAAGTGCAATAAACGAATCGCACGCTTGCCTTTTTAGCTCCAATTCCAGTGATCCCGCAAAACCAGACGAAAGCCAAACGCTCTGCCCCCCCCCCCCCCCCTCCCTTCATCCAGCCTGTCTGTCTGCATTATAGGCTATTATTCCATATTATTATGCTTCTCAAACCGATCTAACTGCAGTTTCAATACTGCAAGCATGTAAATACGCTACACTATAGCAAGATCAAAGTGAAAATAATGTTCTATGCATCAGCTAGAAAAATATAGCCTATTAGATTGGTGAAAGTTTGTCCAGAAAGATATCATTTTCTCTCGCCTGCTGCAGGAAGGATGATGCACATAAATATACCCTACATTATGTCAAGTCATTGCATAAATGTGTTTTTATTGTAAAACTAAATGTGAAATAGGGCCAAGTTATTGGACGGACATCACAGTATAGCAGATGCCATTAGAAGCGCGTTCAGAAGCGCGTTCCGCTGTTACTTCTCTAAATCACGTTAACTCGACAAGGGGTATATATATGCCCAGGAGGACATATATGTTTCACATAGGGTGGTGTTTTCATTTCGAGGTTTTATTTGGTCCAATATTGAAATGTTGACAATGGCAGGCTGTGTTACCATTACACATTAATTTAGAACTACCTTTTATATCTATTTTGGCTCATTTGGTGGCTATTTAGTAGCGAAATGAAGAAACACAATGCATGCTGGGAACTCAGAGAGAGAGAGAGAGAAGGGTGACAGAGAAGAAGCAGTGAAGGCAAAGAATAGGCCTGCTTTTGAAAAGCGCAAAGCGCTAAATGTAGGCCAGCTCCCAAGATATGACTAGGCTGGTATTTAGCGCCGACACGCCCACTTTGGGACTGCGCCACGCCCATTCGGCCTAAAGCGCATTTGGCAGCCTAAAGCCTATTGCTATCTTGCCGAAACAGGCGCAAGGCACGTTTTTTTGCGGTTAAGGCCCGTAATAGCGCCGATGGCCTGTGGGAGAATAGAGCCCATGGTGTTTGTTTTGGCTGGCTGAGGTTAGCCTATAAGGCACAGTTGTTGTGGCTAACAGCCTCCATTCACACTAGGCTATTCACACTAGGCTATCTCTTCCATTATGTTTTCAAACCCAGCTGGCTGTATAAAATGAACAACCACAAAGTGGTGACACTTACCCATGGGTTCCGTTCATTGTTTTCTGGACATGTTTCCATGCTATAGTAACACAGCAGCTAACAGAACAGACAGGCCTCCCATGCCATACATGAACACAACAGGTTTCCTGCAGGCAGCTGTCAGGGCTGTGAGGGGGCGGGCTCTGGTCGGCCCTGTGAATTTTTTTATTGGTTGGCGACAAGTGACCTAGAAAATCCAAGGAACTCTGATTCACTCTGATTTGCCCTCTCCTGGGGCTCCCACTTGCACCAGGGAGGGAGAGGAATGACTGTAGTAAGTGATGTCATACTTTTACAGATGGAGGAATCTCTGTAGTAAGTTATTTCATACTTTTTTTGTCTACATCATTCTCTCTACCCAAGATGCAACACTGCTGCTCAGAGTTGCTCTTAAGCTCTATTTATCTGGTCAAATCTCACCGGATTCCTGTTTCCAGTACACTTTTAGCATTTGGTTTTTAACAGAGAAGAGTTGGAGCTGCTGAAAACATACAGTATGCAAATGAGAGGGAGACCATGAGTGATATACCCACTGTGATACAAGTATAGGTGTGTCTGATATCTACATAATAGCGTGCGTGCGTCAAGGCAAGGCAAGTCAAGTCAAGTCAAGTCAAGTCAAGTCAAGTCAAGTCAAGTCAAGTCAAGTCAAGTGTCATACAAGAAGGAAGGCTGGCCATAATGAGAATGAATCTGCACTTCCTGCCGCCCTTCAAAATAAAACCATTTAGAAGGGACAGGCACTGAATGCTGCTATAGCGCCCCCTAAAGGCTAAATGACAAAATACTTCTGATATAGGCTCAGAGTACATCCCTCCACACCTGTACCAAGTTTGGTTAGCATCGGACGATTTTTGTGAAATAGGCCCCACCCACAGAAGATTGGAAGTGGATTATATCGCAATGGTGTGTTTTTTTTTTTAACTTCCAAATCAGTGTTGTGCAGGACACTCCCAACATGATGTGTGCGTTGGTTTGGTGAAGATTGGACAAAATTTCAAGGAGAAATGGCAAAAAAACTGTTTTGGACAAAATGCAAAATGGCCGAAAATCTAGTCAGACGGAAATAGGCGTGGCCTAGTTGAGTAGATGCGGGAGGACCCAAGGAATCCAGGGAAAAAAGAATTTTGATGATAAACCCTACGGTTCAAAAGTTATCGAGCAAAAGGTAAGGAGGGCTGTTATAGCGCCACCATATGGTCAATTGGTGCAATTTTTTCGGGGATAGTAAAAGACCCCTCAGTGCACCTCCCCATCAAGTTTCGTAGCTCTAGCTCTTATGGTTTCTGAATTACACCTAATTTACTGCAAGATTTTGCAAGATTTTTCCAAACCCCATGCAAGTCAATGGGGAAAAAAATGGCGCTTAATGGCGAATTGCGGCCAAACCGCTTTCACAAACCCTTAGCAAAGTCATAGCACACCTGTCCTCAATAAGCCGGTCATTTTGAGGTCTGGCATGTCTATGTGGCGCAAAAATTGGGGGCGTTGTTACGCGCAGAACTTTTTGGCAGATATAAGAATAGGAATAATAAGTATGTGGGATTTCAAGATTGTGCCTTGCTTGTCAGCAAGCACAATAACTAGATGGTCTACATTTCCTAACGAAAATGTAATTGTGCTTGCTGTCCTCGCCATGCACCGCCTGGCTTCCAAAATCCCTGCCCATGGACCTAGGGGGACTAAGTAGTTATGGGGGTGCCTATGTGAGTAAAAGGACTTTGGAGTAGAAGTACTTGGTAGGTGGGGAAGTCAGACTGGTTGTAGCCTACTAGAGAGACACAAAAGGCTAGCCCAATCTCTGCAATCTAAAACTACATTACCTGCAAACTACAGCATCAATAATTACCATGTATTGTAAATGTCTCCAACTGTCTCAAGGAAAATAGGACATGATAACCTCCAGAGAAGTAGTATTCCTTGTAGTGTCATTCATGTTTATGGTTGCGACAACAACTGTTTACAAAACTAGCAGGCTTACCAGAGCTGCAAACACACAAGTGAAAAGCTATCAATGGCTGCATCTAATCAGCCAGTAACTAATGTAGGCTATGTTCCATTATGTTAGTGTAAGAAGTCAAATGTACTGATAATAGTCCCTGGTCACCAAAGTAATGTTACCCTTTTAGTTTTGTTACAGAGTTGCTGATCGGTTGTCATGTGTCCAGTCAGCCAGAGAAGCTGCTTGGGTAGCATGCTAACTAACGCCTAACGCAGTGGTTCTCAACTGGTGTAGCCTCAGGACCCACTATTTTCCTTGTCATGAAGTCGCGACCCAAATTTCAGATTTTTTTTTAAACCACTCAAATTTATTGCACAAAAAATAGCGCATTTATTTAATACACAATGCCTTCATGCACTGTCAAATGAACAAAAAAGTGCAACAGAAGTGCAACTACGGCTAAAAACCAATTGAAATAAGGCAGACTTGAATTACAGGCCTATATGTTTTTAAATTTAAACAAGTCAAACTGGTCATGGTCAGAAAGTCTTATTTGAACTGTATGAAATATGAAATAAAAGGCAGACTTTTCTTGAATCACAGAATCACATATGCTTTTTAGTTAAACTGGTCATAACTTTTAATTAAACTGGGGCCATGCTAATCCAGTTTCAATCATCTGAATTGAACTAAAATTAAATATGAAATGAAAAGGCAGACTTCTCTTGAATTACAGGCAGAGCATATGCTTCAGCTTGTTAAACAAGTGAAACTGGTCAGGCTAATCCAGTTTCAATAATCTGAATTTAAAAAAAAAGAAAAAAAAAGTACTGTACTGTAAAAGTCCGCGACCCAATCAAAACGGCCCCGCGACGCTACCCACCAGTTGAGAAACGCTGGCCTAACGCTAGCATTAGCTCAATTAGCTTGTTGCAACTAGTCCCAAACATTGATGAACAGTGTGTCCTAACGCCAGGGGGACAAGGTGTTTGTTTTGGCTGGCTGAGGTTAGCCTATAAGGCACAGTTGTTGTGGCTAACAGCCTCCATTCACACTAGGCTATTCACACTAGGCTATCTCTTCCATTATGTTTTCAAACCCAGCTGGCTGTATAAAATGAACAACCACAAAGTGGTGACACTTACCCATGGGTTCAGTTCATTTTGTTCATTCATTGTTTTCTGGACATGTTACCATGCTACATTAACACAGCAGGTAACAGAACAGACAGGCCTCCCATGGTTGGCGACAAGTGTATATCATTGTCTCTACCCAAGATGCAACACTGCTCTACCCAACATGCAACGCTGCTGCTCA
Organism: Poromitra crassiceps; assembly: GCF_964638095.1. Lineage (NCBI taxonomy): Eukaryota > Metazoa > Chordata > Actinopteri > Beryciformes > Melamphaidae > Poromitra > Poromitra crassiceps. The sequence goes on from NW_028151842.1 coordinate 39,965, forward strand.
GAGTTGCTCTTAAGCTCTATTTATCTGGTCAAATCTCACCGGATTCCTGTTTCCAGTACACTTTTAGCATTTGGTTTTGAGTTGGAGTTGCTGAAAACATACAGTATGCAAATGAGAGGGAGACCATGAGTGATATACCCACTGAGATACAAGCATAGGTGTGTCTGTTGTCTGTATAATAGCGTGCGTGCGACAAGTGTCAAGTGTCATACAAGAAGGAAGGCTGGCCATAATGAGAATGAATCTGCACTTCCTGCCGCCCTTCAAAATAAAACAATTGAGAAGGGACAGGCACTGAATGCTGCTATAGCGCCCCCTAAAGGCTAAATGACAAAATACTTCTGATATAGGCTCAGAGTACATCCCTCCACACCTGTACCAAGTTTGGTTAGCATCGGACGATTTTTGTGAAATAGGCCCCACCCACAGAAGATTGGAAGTGGATTATATCGCAATGGTGTGTTTTTTTTTTTAACTTCCAAATCAGTGTTGTGCAGGACAGTCCCCACATGTGATGTGCGTTGGTTTGGTGAAGATTGGACAAAATTTCTAGGAGAAATGGCAAAAAAACGGTTTTGGACAAAATGCAAAATGGCGGAAAATGTAGTCAGACGGAAATGGGCGTGGCCTAGTTGAGTAGATGCGGGAGGACTCAAGGAATCCAGGGAAAAAAGAATTTTGATGATAAACCCTACGGTCCAAAAGTTATCGAGCAAAAGGTAAGGAGGGCTGTTATAGCGCCACCATATGGTCAATTGGTGCAATTTTTTCGGGGATAGTAAAAGACCCCTCAGTGCACCTCCTCATCAAGTTTCGTAGCTCTAGCTCTTATGGTTTCTGAATTACACCTAATTTACTGCAAGATTTTGCAAGATTTTTCCAAACCCCATGCAAGTCAATGGGGAAAAAAATGGCGCTTAATGGCGAATTGCGGCCAAACCGCTTTCACAAACCCTTAACAAAGTCATAGCACACCTGTCCTCAATAAGCCGGTCATTTTGAGGTCTGGCATGTCTATGTGGCGCAAAAATTGGGGGCGTTGTTACGCGCAGAAGTTTTTGGCAGATATAAGAATAATAATAAGTATGTGGGATTTCAAGATTGTGCCTTGCTTGTCAGCAAGCACAATAATAATAAGTATGTGGGATTTCAAGATTGTGCCTTGCTTGTCAGCAAGCACAATAATTATTGCTTTTATCTCGGAAACGGAAGGTGCAATCGTGATTCCGCCCACCACTAGCATACTTTTTCACCCCGATTCCAACGCCGCCATCCGTGAGTCTCTACGAGTTACGGTTGCGGAGATACGTTGCTGTAGCGCCCCCCATAGGCAAACAATAGCGCCCCCTACACGCCAAATGACACTATCTCTTCTGAAATCAACTCAGAAGTGTCAAGTGTCATACAAGAAGGAAGGCTGGCCATAATGAGAATGAATCTGCACTTCCTGCTGCCCTTCAAAATAAAACCATTTAGAAGGGACAGGCACTGAATGCTGCTATAGCGCCCCCTAAAGGCTAAATGACAAAATACTTCTGATATAGGCTCAGAGTACATCCCTCCACACCTGTACCAAGTTTGGTTAGCATCGGACGATTTTTGTGAAATAGGCCCCACCCACAGAAGATTGGAAGTGGATTATATGGCAATGGTGTGTTTTTTTTTTTTACTTCCAAATCAGTGTTGTGCAGGACACTCCCAACATGATGTGTGCGTTGGTTTGGTGAAGATTGGACAAAATTTCAAGGAGAAATGGCAAAAAAACGGTTTTGGACAAAATGCAAAATGGCGGAAAATCTAGTCAGACGCAAATGGGCGTGGCCTAGTTGAGTAGATGCGGGAGGACCCAAGGAATCCAGGGAAAAAAGAATTTTGATGATAGACCCTACGGTTCAAAAGTTATGGACCAAAAGGTAAGGAGGGCTGTTATAGCGCCACCATATGGTCAATTGGTGCAATTTTTTCGGGGATAGTAAAAGACCCCTCAGTGCACCTCCCTACCAAGTTTCGTAGCTCTAGCTCTTATGGTTTCTGAATTACACCTAATTTACTGCAAGATTTTGCAAGATTTTTCCAAACCCCATGCAAGTCAATGGGGAAAAAAATGGCGCTTAATGGCGAATTGCGGCCAAACCGCTTTCACAAACCCTTAGCAAAGTCATAGCACACCTGTCCTCAATAAGCCGGTCATTTTGAGGTCTGGCATGTCTATGTGGCGCAAAAATTGGGGGCGGTGTTACGCGCAGAAGTTTTTGGCAGATATAATAAGAATAATAATAAGTATGTGGGATTTCAAGATTGTGCCTTGCTTGTCAGCAAGCACAATAATAATAATAAGTATGTGGGATTTCAAGATTGTGCCTTGCTTGTCAGCAAGCACAATAATAATAATAATAATAATAATAATAATAAAAAAAAAAAAAGCTGCATGAACCTTTGGTGAGACATAATTGTGAGGATTATGGAGTTCAATAATCACTCGGCTTCATCCAAGCTCTTGTAAGGATGATTGCTAAGCATATGTGCGGCTGAATTTCACGTGAAGCTCGATAAGCTTTACATCTTGGGCTATGGCAGTTAGTCCGATGCAAGGGCGCGTGTTGAGCACAAGAAGCTCAATACTCTAAGGTATAACTCATCAGTTTTATATTACAACACAAGTAAGGGGTGATTCATGTTTAAGCTCCAGAAGGATTTTGGGATAATTAATATTGCTGAGTATGGCAACAGCATTTTAGTACATTGATCTGTCTAAGCAAATAATATCAAGAATCGTAACAAAAAGTCAGTCTGCAGGTTTAGGTTAGCTGAAAGTGATTTTAGAGGTCGGTAAAATCAATTGTCTTTATCGTCACCTATTTTGCTGTAACAGTAAGATCAAATAAAGCTAAAAGACGATACTTTGCAATTCTAGACTAAAATCTCATCATGTTAAAAGTCCTAAATCCACTGTCATTTAGGAGTCTCCTCATATAGGAGGGAATACACCTGTAGGTGACCTGTATTTCTCCACGCGACATCTTGGGACGGCCAGTCTGTTATAGAGTTCCTTGTCTCGTGAGTCCTCCTCCCTGAGGACTGTTGAACAAGATATTCGACAACAAGCTAGCGGCTAGTCCATTTCTGCTGGAACAGAAGAAATGGAACTACAAGTGAACCTCCGCTACAAGTGGAAATGAGATGGGTGTAAATGCAGTGCTTAACATGGTAAGTGTAAAAGTACTTATCATATTACATTTGAACATGAAATGAAAGCTACAGCCTAAGTATGAAATATAGATATGTTAACAGCGAAATTATAAATGAAATAATAATGTGAATCCCACTTACAAACATATGAAATGGGTTCTTATTAAATAATATCTGTGTATGGAATTTCTATTTGCAGAATGAAGAGAGTGAAACTCTAGATATAGATCTGTAGAAGTTTCAGAAGGGGGGATTTATAGGATTTATAGAAGGTATTATTTATTTCATTGTGATTTGTTGCAAGAAAATATTGTTGCAGATTGGAGAGTCTTGAAGAGACTGGTGGGAAGTGAATGGTCAGAGGGAGGTATTCTGACTTAAGACTGCTGACTGGACTTGTTGGTTGACTTGACTTGAAATGAGCTCATGTAAATATGTACAATAATTATGAAAATGTTTGTTGGGTGAGGCAAACTTTAAATTCAAGTGTGTTTGGGGGGATGTGGTGATGACAAACTAATCACTAACTAATTAACATACTAATCATGTAATTACTGGGCCTATTGAATTGTGCATGAGAAAATAGTTGTGTTGTGGGAAACCTTTATATTTGAAACAGATTGACATGGAAGAGACGGAGATCAAGCGGGATCAGGTTTCAGCGGCTGATTGACTAAATGGATGGGGATTTGGCAATATGTGAACATTTGGTTAAAATAGCGATAGATGGAATATATCTGAAATGTAGAAATTGATATGGAGGTACTGGGAAAAGTAATAAACTATTAGCATAGTATTTGGTTAATGCATGAATCCAAATTCAATTGTAATACGGAAATTAAATTGAGATATTGCCAACTCTCCCATACCAAAGTCAAGTCAAGTCAAGTCAAGTCAAATTTTATTTATATAGCACCTTTCATACACAAAGGCAATTCAAGGTGCTTTACAAAAAAATAATCGAAAAAACAAGCAGCAAAGCAATGCACATATAAAAAACACATAAAAAACACAGCCGACAGTTTTAGTTAAAATATATACTCAAATTAACAAACATGAAACATTATTTCTGTTTTAAATAAGTTACAAGGCACTCTTCAGTATTATTATTACATGTACAGTCCATTTGTTGGAAATGTACAGGAAAAATCTTTTTAAAATTACAGGCCGAGAGAGGCAGTAGTTTAGTAGCAGTTAAAAGCAAGAGTAAACATAAAGGTCTTTAGCTTGGATTTAAAAATAGGCAGAGTAGGGGCAGATCTAATGTGTTCAGGGAGTTTGTTCCAGTTATGAGAGGCATAGTGGGAGAACGCGGCTTCACCATGTTTAGATTTGGTCCTTGGGACAATTAGTAGACCAGTGCCTGAAGATCTCAGGGATCTGGATGGTTCATAGTGTAGAAGCATTTCAGAGATGTAGTGTGGGCCTGACCCGTTGAGAGATTTGTAAACTATTAGCAGAATTTTAAAGTCTATTCTAAGATTTACTGGCAGCCAATGCAGGGATTTGAGAACTGGTGTAATGTGTTCAGCTTTCTTGGTTCTTGTTAGAACTCTAGCAGCCGCATTCTGAATGAGCTGAAGTTGTTTAACAGCTTTTTTGGGAAGACCATTGAAAAGACTGTTGCAGTAGTCTAGCCTGCTAGAAATGAAAGCATGAATTAGTTTTTCAAGATCTTGTTTGGACATATAGCCTCTAATCCTTGCTATATTTTTTAGATGATAGAAGGCAGATTTTCTTATAAGCTTGATGTGGGAGTTGAAATTTAGATCAGAGTCAATAATAATGCCAAGATTTTTTACCTGGTCCTTTGGCTTCAGAGATAGGGATTCGAGGTGAGCAGTAACTTTGAGCCTATCTTCTTTTTTGCCGAAGACAATTATCTCTGTTTTGTCTTTATTAAGTTGGAGAAAATTCTGGCACATCCAATCATTAATTTGCGCAAGGCACTGACACAGTGACTCTATGGGGGCATAGTCATCCGATGAGAGGGCTATGTAGAGTTGGGTGTCATCTGCATAGCTATGATAAGCTATTTTGTTTTTTTGCATAATTAGGCCCAGAGAGAGCATATAAAGGTTAAACAGGACAGGACCTAAAATTGATCCTTGGGGTACCCCACATGTCATTTTGGTTTGGTCAGATGTGTAGTTGCCAATGGAGACAAAGTAGTTCCTGTCTTGCAGATAAGATCTGAACCACTCTAGGACCGTGCCGGAAAGCCCGACCCAGTTTTCCAGTCTGTCCAATAGAATTTCATGGTCAACCGTATCAAAGGCAGCGCTGAGGTCTAGTAACACTAAGATTGAGATTTTACCTGAATCAGTGTTCATTCGGATGTCATTTATAACTCTGATAAGCGCAGTTTCGGTGCTATGATGGGGTCGGAAGCCTGATTGGAAAGGATCTAGGAGGTCATTGGAGGATAGAAAGGTATTGAGTTGTTGGTAGACAGTTTTTTCGAGTATTTTGCTAATAAAGGGAAGATTTGATATTGGTCTGTAATTGCTGATTATAGAGGGGTCGAGGCTACGCTTCTTTAGCAAGGGCTTAACAACTGCAGTTTTTAGAGATTTTGGGAAAATGCCTGTAAGAAGAGAGGTATTAATTATCTTCAGTATGTCGGTCGCCAGGCAACTGTAGACATTTTTTAGAAAGCTTGTTGGCAGGGTGTCTAGGCAACACGATGAGGATTTAAGGCCTCGTATCGTTTCTTCTAGTTTCTTGTGGTCAATGACATTGAACTGAGTCATGTTAATTAAGCACCTATTCTGTGGGTGCGGCCGAGCCACATTTGTTCTTGATGTGGAAATAGTTAGTCTGATATTTATAATTTTATCCCTAAAGAAGGTCGCAAATTCATTGCATTTGACATTGGATAGAAGATCAGGGGCAATTTGTGGGGGGGGGTTTGTCAGCCTGTCAACAGTGGCAAAAAGAGTGCGAGCGTCATTGGTGTTTTTGCTGATAATGTCGGAGAAGAAGAATTTTCTGGAATTTTTTAGTTCCTGGTTGTAGGAGTGAAGACTATTTTTATAGATGTCATAATCGATGTGAAGTTTAGTTTTCCGCCATTTGCGCTCGGCTTTCCTACAATCTCTTTTTTTGTTATTTACAGAGGGAGCGTTTCTCCATGGTGCTTTTTTCTTACCGGAGATTAGTTTAGATCTAATGGGAGCTACAGCATCAATAGCCTTTAGGGTTTTAGAATTGAAGTTATCTAGGAGATCATTGACAGAGGCTGAGGAGAGGGAAGGGGCCAGCGAGAAAGCCTCCATGAACCGTGTGCTAGTACTCTCGTTGATGTAACGCTTTTTGATGGTTTTTGACCGAGTAAGAGCGATAGGGGTGATCTTGAGTTCAAGAAAAATACAGAGATGTTCGGACAGAGCAACATCACTAAGACAAAAAGTCCATATGAATCAGGCAAGTTGATTTAATAAGTTGAGGACAAAGTGACACAATTGTATAATGTTTCTTGTTGCATAAATATTCATTTATTTGGAAATGAAGTTTGAATGTTAGTGTTTTATTTGAATGAGCAAATGTGTTATCTAAAATGGCGTATCAGTGTACAGGGTGATTTTATAGCCCATATGATGTTGGAGCAAGGCATTTTCACAATGGGATTTAATTTAAAAGACAAATGATGTGGAACTTAAGGATAGATCATAGAAGTCAATCAGATTGTAATTGAACATTGATATTTGGTTTGTTTGCATTGCAGAAATGCGGACTAAGATTGATTGATTGATTGATTGATTGATTATTTTATTTGGTCTCCCTTAGGAGAAACTTGTTGTGGACGACAAGCTCAAGCTGCAGCATACAGATAACAGTAGCAGTGATACATACAGGAGCACCAGCCCATCACCATGGGCATCAACACATCTACTATAACATAAGATTTATCATGACAGTTATCATGACATGTGACATCATCCCCACACACACATTTAGCATCCACCCACATTCCCACCCTAGATGTGCCACTCACCCACACACACACATGCACAGTTGCGCACGCTCTCTCTCTCTCACACACACACACACACGCACACAGGTCGCAAGTACAGAAAGTATCTGTAGTAGGCTACATGGTCCTCAGGTCCGTCTATCCTCTCTTAGCTGCTCATTAATAAGGTTAATTGATTGAGGGACAAACAAGTTTTTATAACGATTGTGCTTGCACAAAGGGACCCTGTACCTCCTTCCTGACTGTAAGAGCTCAAACTGGGAGTGCAGTACATGCGAGGGGTCATCTAGGATGTTGTTGGCCTGCCGAGTAGCAGACTGGACATATATGTCCTGGAGACCAGGGGGTGGGGGCTGCCCCATTACCTTCCCTGCTGTCTTGACCAGGTTAGATATTTGAGCTTTTGTCTTAACCGTTAGGTTTCCGAACCAGCTAGTTATTCCATAGCGCAGCACCGACTCAATGGTCGCTCTATAGAAAATCAACATAATATTTCTACTTACACCAAAGACTCTCAGACGCCGCAGAAAATGAAGGCGCTGATGAATCCTAGAGCAGATATTTGATACGTGCGTCTGCCAGTTAAGCATATTATCGATGTACACCCCTAGATATTTATAGGAGGAGACCTGGTTGATGTTCTGGCCATTGATGGAAAGAGGGCTGTGGTCTCCGATTGATCTAGGGTCAAACACAATTTCTTCAGTTTTACGCGTATTGATGATCAGATGGTGCTCATCACACCAATCTGCAAAAGTGTTCACTCCAGCAGCATGGCTGCTCATGTCAGAGTCGCTGGTGAGCAAACTAACAATGGCCGTGTCGTCTGAGAATTTAACTACAGACTGATTAGGTTGAGAGCTAACACAATCGTTTGTATAAAGAGTGAAGAGAAAGGATGAGCTCACGCACCCCTGGGGGGCCCCCGTGCTGCTTATAGCTACATCAGAGAGTGCAGAGTTAAACCTCACTAACTGTGGCCTACTGGATAGGAAGGAGTGGTACCACTTAACAAAGAACGGGTTAACTTTAAGCTGAACTAGCTTCTTTAGTAGGATATGTGGACGGATTGAATTAAAGGCGGAGCTAAAGTCCGCAAAGAGCAGTCTGGCGTAAGATGGCGGAATGACATCTATAGAATGCTATTGAAGAAAAGGAGGAAGAAGACCTGTGGAGAAGAATGGAAGATTAAGCAGGTGTATCGCTATTTACTACTAAAAGTACATTTAGCCTTTTCAACCAAAAGATCCTTAGGCGGGAAAGATAAAAGGCAAAAGTATGATATAAATGATCAGTGTGGGAGCAGCTTTGAATGGGGCACTAGTATGATGTATTGTGGACAAGATAGACTTCAAATTGAAAGTTGTGTCGGGGCCCACGGCTATAACGCGACATCCATATATTGGACATTAAACCCTTGGGGTTACTTTTGATAGCACTCAGAATAGTGGACTGTGGGCTACAATGGCTGAGAGCTTGACGGTTGTTTAGCCTAACTCATACTAAATAACTATAGTGGTTCTGCATTCCCTGGGAGGTTCTGATGGTACAATGATTCATCCTACAAGTTAAGTTATCCAAATTAAATAGTCAATACTATTTAGAGTTCATCCCAAATTAATTTGAATATAACCAGAGTTCCTGAAATCCCCTGAATATATCCTTTGTGTTACTAGCTAAAATAAATAATCGTCTATCTAGAAGTATGTGGCATTGTTGATTTCCACATGTACGGGGTTATATAGAGTGAAAAATATTAAAAACATATTGCTATAGAATAGAATACCACACTCAGATTATATGTCATTCACAGAGAGGAGACGGTGAACGAAGAGGGAAGATTGGAAGACCGGAGCAGAGGGGATGACAACGACTTGGAACATGGATTCAAGACTCCAAGCATGTAAACATATAGGAATATGAATGAATGGGAATAAACAGGATGTGAGGGTTGGGATGGATGATTGCTAGTATGAATGAAGTGTCTAAGGGAGAGTGCAGATGCTGAGGCGGAGCCAATGGAAAAGCCATGATGACATGATTTGACTAGTGTCTGAATTTTAAATATCTGTTATAAATAAATGATAGAGCACACTTGTATAGGATGGAGCCAATGGAGACGACAAGATGACATCAATCACGTCAAATATTTGAACTGCTAATGAAATTATGTTGTCTTGTATGTACTTTGTATATAATGTTGAAAAGTGAAGTGTATGATTGTAGTGCAATGTTTCATATGTTATAAGTCATGTATAGTGTCTAAGCTTAGCAATGATAGCATGCTATAGTTGTAATGAGATCCAACAACTTTAAACTGGTAGATTAGGCCAATCTATCAGAAGTATATTATGTAAATAACTTGGATTAGTAAGGAGTCCATCATTACATGGAATGATATAGCAGCAAGGCACATTTCAAATACAGGCTTCATTAAGTGATGTCCCAAAAGCAAAGAGAGGGGGTCGCAGAGGACTTCTCTAGACTGTACACAGACAGAGTTTATAATCTGCATGTATTTGAAATATTTATAAGCCACAGCATTCTAAAGAGAGGAGTACACAGTTGGATTCGGAATATGGCAAAGTAAAGTGTACTTCTTTTAACAAGAATGTATATATCGGCATGGGATGATGAATACAACTAAGAGTAAGTTGAAATGCAATATAAAAACTTCTAAATAAAATAGTTTTACTGGTAATAAGTAAAAAGAGGAGGGAAACTGTAGAGAGAATTTAGATGTTGTTATACCCCCTCTAGCGTAGGGGGCGCTAAGTGCATAAAGCTACTCTTTGTTGTGGGACTTCAGAAGAAGTCTATAAAACGAAGTGGCTAACAGGAAGAAGGGATCAGTCCCCAGAGACAGGAGATGGGGGCTGGTCCACAGTGCTGTGAGACTTTGTTTTTGTAAATAAACTATGTTACAATTTACTCTCTAGTAAATGGACTTATTTAAAGGTTCAAACGAAATTCCTCACCACACATGCTAACGTTACTCAAACCCTTGTCTGCACTGGCAAACAGACAGCAGACAGAGTGAGATGAGCTGAAACGAAAGCAAAACGTCTTCATGTAGTTTGTTAATCAAAGGTGCATGTAAAAACAAGGGGCAAATATCAAGATCAGAAAATTCCCCAAAAGTGTTGCTGAAAACTAGCCTGAAAATTAGCATAGGAGCGCCCCAGGGGTGCGTCTCCAGCCCCTTCTGGTACGACCTCTACACCCACGACTGCGTGGCGACTCAAACTTCAAACACAATTGTGAAGTTTGCAGACGACACAGCGGTCGTGGGGCTGATCTCGGGGGGCGACGAGACGGCCTACAGAGAGGAGGTGGGGGTCCTGGAACAATGGTGCCAGGACAACCACCTCTCTCTGAACGTCTCCAAGACCAAGGAGATCATTGTAGACTACAGGAGAGGGGCGGGTGCACACCCCCCAATCACCATCAACGGCACAGTGGTGGAAAGGGTGGACAGCTTCAAGTACCTGGGAGTCAACATCCACCAGGACCTGACCTGGGCCGGCCACACCGCCACGGTTGTCAAAAAGGCCCAACAGCGACTACACGGACTCAGGCGCCTGAAGAAATTCGGGCTGAGGAAAGAAATCCTCTGGGACTTCTACAGAGGCACCATTGAAAGCCTGCTGACAGGCGGCTTCACCGCCTGGTACAGGAACTGTACCACCATGGACCGCAGAGCGCTACGGAGGGTGAGGCGCGCGGCCCAGCACGTAACAGGAGGTGAACTGCCAGAACTGCACGAACTGTACAACCAGCGGTGCCTCAGGAGGTCCCTGAAGATCATCAAAGACACAAACCATCCCCACAACAGCCTGTTCTCCCTGCTACCCTCAGGGAGGAGATACAGGGTTCCAAAAACACGCACAAATCGCTTGAGGAACAGTTTCTTCCCGCAGGCCACGAGACTCCTTAATATGCACAAAATAGTGCAGTAGTCGTACAGTACCGTACTGCAGCTGCTACTATTACGGATGCCTAACGTTTAATTGTGAATTTAAGTGTATGTTTAATAAGGTGCCTAACGTTTAATTGTAAATTTAAGTGTATGTTTAATAAGGTACATGCTATTTGCACATGTATGTATAAAACGTCGAATTTGGAATGTCTGAACACGTCTAACGTATGCACATGACATGTGCACCTATGTGTAATGAATATGCCACTGTCGTATAAGCCACCGACTTGTCTTATTGCTTATTGATGCCTATTTCTTATTGCCTTATTGCTGTCTTATTGCTTATTGATGCCTATTTCTTATTGCCTATTACTTATTGCTTGTTGCCTATTTGTACTATGTCGTAAACGGAGTCCACTGCACAAGAATTTCACACGTGGTACTTGTACCATGGAGTGACAATAAAAATCTTGAATCTTGAATCTTGAATCTAGCCCCAGTAAAAATAATCCAAGGTCCCTATCTGCTTGTAAAACATGGAAAAAAGAGTGTACTGTAGCATAGGCTTGTTTCTTTTCTGTTTAGTGATAATAATAAAAAACGGGGGTGGGGGGGGGGGGGTGTTGTTTTGGAGAATTGCATTGCATGCTGTCGATCAACAAGGATTTTTTTCTTTACTCTGCCAGTTTGTGAATTTGATGATGTACAGTATTAACACATTGAGTGCCAGCCATTTTTTCAATCCTGTAGGTAAGTTGTGCCAGGGGTGTTTTTGACGATTCTGGCTCATTTTACAACAGCCGAGGATTCTTTTCTGTTAAGACTTCGTGAACACCAATCATCTAAAAAGAACTAATAGAATGTGTGCTTTCTCTGTCTAAAAGAGTTAGTTTGTAGAGTTAGTAGTTATGTAGATATTAGCCGTTGAATACAGCATGGTTTTGGCCTCTGAGAAGGAAAGCTGAGAAAAATGCAGTTTTGTGAAATTCAATCAAACAGCCAGAACAGTCACTTTAACCATTTATTTTTGGCATCAGTGAGACATCAGACATCTGAACAATAGTTGTTTTCAATAATGGAGGAATAATACAAATAATAAAATAAATAAATGTCAAAATAAATACAAAACAAGAGCAGACCACAGGTCACTCAGCTTTTTTTTTTTTTTATAGTTTTTTTTTTTTTATAGGTTTTTTCGGTTAGTGATCAAACCGGTTTGGGCTCGTACACCGAATCCAGAACTGCTCCAAAATGTAATGGGTACTTCCTTGGCCCATGTTACACCCATCCACAAAGTTACATGAAAATCAGCAGGTACTTTTTATGTATTCCTGCTAGCTAGCAAACAATCAAACAAAGAGCAAAAACAATCCCTGGCAGGTTTTTTTTTTTACGACCCATGCCTACTCAGCGCCAGCGCCGCTGAGCAAGGTTCTTGTCTGAGTGGTACTCCTCATAGCAGCTACCCCTGTGTAATGAGACCCCACATTTGACACACATGTAGCGTGTCTCTCTTCTAAGATTTTTCTTTGCACACATGCTACACCTCCTCGTTGGGGCATCTTTTTTGGGTGTGGCTGGTATGAGGACCATTACATGGCCCGCTAGATTGACCTCCAGCCTGCATTGAGGGTCCAGGTATGGTCGCCGGGGCATGGTTGCAGGTTGGTCACTGCCCCCCGCCCCCACCTCCTCCCCGCCACCCCCCACCTCCTCCCCGCCACCCCCCACCACAGGTCTGGTCCATGCACCGACAACACTCAGGATGAAATCCAGCAATGTTTCACACTTTCTCTGGCGTTTAGCTGGGTGTTTAGCTTTGTACAGAACAAAGGCGTTATAAAAAGAGATCTGAAACATGTACATGACAAATTTGAAGGGCCACCTGGATGTCTTCCTGGCAAACGGATAGTACGCAATGTTCTGATCCAATCTGTCGACCCCATTCATGTACTTGTTGTAGTCTACCACACACTTGGGTTTTGTGTGTGCGACCCTCTCTCTGCTGCCTTTCTGCCTGACCTGCACCGTCTCCATCGTGTCGTCGTGCAGCGTGGAAACCATTTTCACGATTCTTTTATCTCGCCAGGCCAGAACCATGGTGCCACCATTGTGGCGCATGACCGTTTCCCCCAGCTTCACGGTGTGGTTGGTGACCATGGTAGCAGGTGGCTCGCCCCTGTTCTTCCTCAGAGTGCCACAGACATGTGTCTGACACTCCAGCAGCTGTGCACACATTCCAACAGAGTTGTAGTAGTTGTCCATGTACAAATGGTACCCCTGCCCTGCCAAGTCCCCGAGGAGGAACTCCACCGTCTCGCCTAGGGTGGACCGCTCACCACAGTACGGCTTCATGTTGTAGCAGTAACCTGTCTGGGAGTCACAGAGGATGTAGGACTTTATCCCATACTTTATGGGTTTCTGTGGGTTGTACACTTTGAAGGCCAACCGCCCACGCCACAGGAGCATCCCCTCATCAATACTGATGTTTTGACTCGGTGTGAACATGTCTCTGAACTTTTCTAACAGGTCGTTCAAAACTGGCCGGACCTTGAACAACTTGTCTGCACCATCAACATCAAAATTGTTACTGAAATGGAGGAATCTTGTTAGCAGTTGAAAGCGGTTGCGAGACATGGTTTTGTTGAAGTGGGGGGTAGCAGTCAGTTCATTTGTGGACCAGTACATGGCCAGTTTAGGCTTCTGGACGATCCCAGTGAGGAAGTATAGTCCCAAGAAGCTCTTGAGTTCTGCCAATGTAGTGTCCTTCCACCTCCCAAGCCTTGAATGTGTCAGAGCCTCACTGACCTGACTGATGCACTGGTGTGCATACAAGTTAGTTTGGACTACAATAGCCTGGAGCAGCTCATCGTCCAGGAAGAGCTGGAAGAAGTCAACTGGTTCAGCAGCACCACCACTATGAGGACCCGGTTCTGCTGTGAAGGGGATGTGGGTTGGCTCCCAGTCAACGTCACTCCAGAGTGGACCTGCAGGCCGTTTCCCACTTCCAGCTCCACTGCCACAATCTGCAAATTATAGAAATACATAATTACCATAAAATAGTGTTTTTTATATGTGTGGTACTGAATGCTGGCTGGAACCTGTGATGTGAAAATAAACCTGATTCTGAAGTGTGCTCTTACCCATTTTCCTGGCACCAGAGGCTGTAGCACCAGTACCGCTACAGCTGGCTGCCTCAGGCTCATCTTCAGACTGTTCAGAGTCTGAAATAAAGTAAAATGAATTGACTGACTGCTGGCTTTTGTATAGTCATAGTAATTACATTTCCACAAGTTACACAAGTCATCTCAAACATCGTCTTACCACTGCTCTCTGGAGCTTCGCTCCTCGACGGGGCCCACTCCTCCTCAGAATCCTCCGCGTCTGGAGAAGACTGGAGGTCACTCGACTCGGACTCAGTCGTGAGCCCTGCAGCCGCAGCCGCGACATGCAGAGGCTCACCCCGTTCATCATCCGAGACCTCGGAATCGGTCTCCGGCACAAGCTCGTTTCGGACGGAAAAGAAATCAAGCAGTGATCTCTGATCGGCCGATCGCTTGCGTGCAGCCGCCGAAGACCGCTTGCGTTTGGCCGGCATGGCACAAACACGCCACCCGCTCCCAACTAAACTGAAATAAAACAACTACTGCTACGACTAGATCAAACTGAACTGAAATAAGGCTAATCTACCGGCTACCAACTCGATCAAACTGAACTAGAATAAACTGAACTAGAATAAAGGCTAAATACTAAAATGAACTGACGCTAACGCTAAATGTGCTAAGCTAACTACAATGAACACTAACTGTAACTACTCGCTAACTAAGTATCTAAACTAAGTCTACTATAAAGACTATACTAAACACTACTACTGTACTAACAACTAACAAACTAAATCAACTACGCTAACCAACTCGCTCTAATTTAGAGTCTAAATCTGACTCTAAATTGCTAAATTGCTGAAATTCTCTATATATAAATCGCTATGTAATTCTGTCTCTGTCTTTCTCGCTCAAACTTACCTACTACCCACGCTGATCAAAGAGCCCGCCTTCCTTATATAGAAATCTTTGTTAGAGTACTTCCGGGGCAGCGGGAGAGGTCGGATCCACATTCACATGTTGCCCAAGGGCGCCAGCTAGTGGAAACCACTAGCTGGCGGCTATGGCACTCAACCAACGGTTGAGTGCCATAGCCGAGATATCTCGGCTATGGCACTCAACCGTTGGATTATGTAAGACGAGATATCTCGGCTATGGCACTCAACGTGTTAAAGGAACACTCTGCCCATTTTCAACCAGCTTTGTATCATTAGAACATCAGTAGTATATCAGAAAAGTGTAAACGGTTTTGAAGTCTGTGATTTAATTCGACAGTTATTGAGTGTTAAAGTGTGGACCAGTGACATCACTGGTCCACACTAACTCAAATGAATAACTCATTAACTCAAATCAACTCTCAATAACTGTCAAACTATTCATCATTCATCTAGTTTGACAGTTATTGAGAGTTGATTTGAGTTAATGAGTTATTAATTTGAGTTAGTGTGGACCAGTGATGTCACTGGTCCACACTTTAACACTCAATAACTGTCAAATTATATGACAGACTTCAAAGCATGTTAAATTGTTTGCACAATTACTCACAGCAAAGCCTTTATGCAAACAAGACACATTAGTTACCTCCTGTTGACCGTTATATTGTTATAACGGTGTATATTGCTCCTCCTCAGCATTTCAACATACAAGTAAATGTAAACAGAAAAATAAATAGCTTAATTTTTTGAGACAGCCCCTTTACCAAAATGAACTAATTAAATGTTTTGTCCTTTGGTTTTGTACTGTATTAGGGTGTCAAACACCACATTTCATGCAATGCCTGTAATAGAGCTCGCAGAGTTGACGTTATAGGTACCGGATGTGATCGGCCTGACAGATTTGTTTGGGGTTCTGTGATTACAGATGAGATCACAACTTCCAATTGTGATTGGTTGTACGTCGGGCATGTCATCTTAACATAAAAAATATCCAACATCTTTAGATTTAGCTAATACATGTACATTTGGCAATGTGGGCTCTGTTCTCTGTTTACATTTTTGTCCCATGTCATTGGTGATGTGATAAGTCAATGAAAAATTTAAACGAACAGAGAACAGCCTACTGATGACATCATCAGTAGGCTCTTTCACACCGGCCTTGAAAGCCGAAAAATGAGTGGTGATGTCACTGGTCCACACTTTAACACTCAATAACGGTCAAATTAAATGACAGACTTCAAAACAGTTTACAGTTTTCTGATATACTACTGATGTTCTAATGATACAAAGCTGGTTGAAAATGGGCAGTGTTCCTTTAAATGTTTGTCCCACTGATGATTTCACCAGTGATGTCATAAATCACTGATGTCATCAGTGATTTATGACATCAATTGTTGTGAAGTACTATGGCAGTACTTGATGTAGCAGCACTGACCTGCATGGCATTTGTCTGAATCACTAACAGAACCAAACGGGCAGTGAATGACCCAGCACAGGATTTCTCGTTACCAACAATCATGGCTGACAACGATGCATGAGGTCAACTCCGCAAGTTCTATATTAAATAGCTGATAAGCATTTAATGCTTCTCTGATATTTTGCTGTGGTTTTGTAAAGAGATTGCAACCTGTCTGACTTTTTGATCTCTTCTCTTTGCAGGCTGAAACTGAAGCAACTGGCGGACAACCGGGTTCTTGAATCTGGTACGTCTATACTGGACATTATAGGCTTCAATAGACATTAGTTAGAGTAGAGTTAGATTAGAGTTTTAGATATAATTTGGGGGACCCCCCCCCCCCCCCTGCTGCAATGGCTTGGAAGTGCAAACTTTGTGCTACTATCTTTGATACAAGGGCACAGCTGCTTGAACACTATCGTTTACATCATAGCAATGTCTCCTCAGTCAGTCTGTTGCCTTGTCTCTATGATGACTGTGTCTGCACATTCCATTCAGTTAATGCATTGAAAATTCACTTAACCCGTTTACATACTCAGACAGTTGTGGAAAATGACAATCAGGTGGGACGCGTGTCATTTGTCTGTGCGGTGTGTCAATTCAAACAACCTTTTAATGACAAAGCTCTTTTCAGTCATCTAAGGACACATTTAAGACAAAATGAATCGGTGGAGTGTCCATTCAAAGATTGTCACTACCGTACTAATGTGTATTCCTCCTTCAATGCCCACAAAAGTAGGAGTCATCTAGACTGTGAAGTTTCAAATTTTAAGCCTGAGATTGTCTTGACTGAAACTGACCGCCAACCAATTCAGAGCCAAGTTGAATCTGATGAGGCTCAGGCTGGTCCCTCACAGGAGGATTACACTCTGGAGCCTCCAGCTCAAGAACATTCTGAGTCTGGATTTGAATTACAAGCTCAACTGAGAAACAACTTGGCTTCCTTTTTCTTGAAAATGCACAGTGTTCTGCATGTATCAGAGATGGCGATACAAGACATAGTTGAAAATTTGGCACAAATATTCACATTGTCCAAACCCCTTGTGAGAGACTCGATCATCAAGGCTTTAGGAGAGCATGGTCAGTCTCTAAATGATGGCCTTCTCAATGACTTAGTTGAAGTGGTAATGAAAAGTAATGTTTTTGTCAGCGCTACCGCTGAAGGTGCAGAGCTGTCCACTACTAAGCGGAGGAAAACATTTGTAAGGAGTAACTACCCTCTGGTAATGCCAGTACAGTATAACTTGGATTCCATTGGACACACAGCCGTGTATGTTCCAATACTACAGATGCTTCAAACGATGTTTAAAAATACAGATATTCTTGAGAAGATTCAAGAGGCTAAGCCATCACCACCTGGAATGTACATGTCTCATGAGGATGGAACACATTTCAAAGAAAATCCATTGTTGTCGTCAGCGACAGGAGAGATGAAATTGTCACTGATAGCCTACGCGGACGATCTGGAGCTAGCCAACCCCTTAGGCACGTCTAGAAAGATCCACAAGCTTTGTGCGGTATACTGGCTGCTAGCCAATGTACCCAGTGTATATAGGTCCAGCCTTCATGTCATACAGCTTGCTCTGCTGTGCAAAGTGTCTGCTGTGCAGAGTTGTGGTTATGAAAGTGTTCTTTCTCCATTGTTGAAAGACTTGCAGACTCTTGAGCAGGATGGCATTTTTATTGAAGCTCTCGGCCGATGTGTGAAGGGCACTGTCATGTGTGTTGCAGCCGATAATTTGGGTGCCCATGGTCTTGCAGGCTTTGTGCAGTCTTTCAGAGGACCCTATGTCTGCAGAGTTTGTCTCTGTACTACAGACCAGATACAGACCACAAATGTTTCTGAAGGAGAGTTCACCATGAGAACGAGGGCCAGCCATGATCTTCATGTGCAGACTGTTGTGCAAGGAGAAAATGCATCTCATCTTGGTGTTAAGGGAGAGTGCGCTCTCAGTAAGACATTGCAGCATTTTCATCCTTTCCGCCTGATATCCTTCACGACCTTTTTGAGGGTATTGTGCCAGTAGAGTTGGCCCTTTGCATCCGTGAGATGATTCGTCTTAAGTATTTCACTCTTGAACATCTCAACACAAAGATTCGCACATTTCCATATCAGCACTATGATAAAGTTGATAAACCACAACCAATCCCCAAAAATTATGCAGCCAAAGTAAGCATTGGCGGCAATGGGCATGAAAATTCCACTCTGCTGAGGTTGCTGCCTCTTATGCTGGGAAGTAAAGTTCCTGAAAGAGATGCAGCGTGGGACATATTGATGGACCTGAAAGAAATTGTGCAGCTGGTGTTGTCCCCATCTTTCACAGAGGAATCCATCCAGTACATGGAGGCTAAGATAAGTGATCACAGACAAGCAGTGTTTCCAGACTTTAGGCTGCGACCCAAACATCACTATGTTGAGCACTACCCAGAACTGACAAGGCACTTTGGGCCACTTGTTCACCTATGGACCATGAGGTTTGAGGGAAAACACCGCTTTTTCAAAAAGGTCGTACATGACACACATAATTTCAAGAATGTCTTGAAAACTCTTGCAACCAGGCATCAGTACATGATGGCGTATCACCTCAGTGCACCATCATTTTTCAGACCCCACACACAAGCCTCAAGTGTCACCTCTGTCCAAGTCGCCACACTGCCACAAGTGGCCAAAGATTTCATAGAGACAAAGACAGACAGCCAAAACATATACAGTACATCTAAGGTCTCCATATATGGCACAGAGTTTGCAAAAGGAATGTTTGTTTCTGTAGGCCAGGCTGGAGGACTTCCAAAATTCAGCAGAATTGAACATGTACTGCTTGTGAACAACTCTGTTTCCTTTCATTGCAGGGACTATGAGTGCTGGTACAGTGAGCATTTAAGATAATTTGAGCTGACATGCACTGACAACTTTTCTGTGCATCAGCCATCACAGTTAAATGACACAGTAAGCCTCACAGCATACAATATTGATGGGCATTTGGTGTTAACACAAAAAAGGTTTATTTTGATCAGAGACTTGCAAGATTAAAATGTGTTTCTATTTAGAAGTGGGCACCTATACAGTTCCTTGAAACAGTGGACAAAATAATCTGGCCTCTGCTAGACTGCTTTAAATAATCAGTACTACCAGTGACACTGCCCAGAAGGCCTGTAAGACGTAACTGAACAGGTTGTTTTCTTTATTGCCAACGGCAGGCATTTGACTTGAGGTTTATGTTAATCAATGTGTTTTTCACACAAAACTTAAAAATTGAAGGAAATTGCCAGTATTTGTATTAATAAAAATCCAGATGATTTAAATTTAATAATTTATCTATTTTCTCTCTTTTTCTTCTTGATAATAGGAAATGGCAGCTCAAAACTTCCTACTTCATGTCCATACCTCCACAGACATTGTCAGAAAGATGACTCTAGCTTCACGTCCCGAATCCGTGGATGAGCTAAAAACTATGATGAAAGAAAAGTATAAGATAGACTTTGACTTTAGCCTGTCATACGAAGATCCAGATTTTGATGGACAGTTATGTTCACTTTTAGATATTGAGGAACTTCCACAGAAGGCTGTGCTGAAAGTGATCAGGTCTGACAGTTCTGCCAGTTCTGCCAGTTCAGTAGTATCAGAGGACCCAATAATGCCTCATACTGCAGACAGGGCTGAGAGGTGGCCTGAAGTTTTCACAATACCCACTTTTTCTTATGAGGTAGAATTCATACTCGGTGACGGAAATCCTGCCTATGACAGAACAGGGAAAAGGACCAAGTTATCGAAGGGACAAACACATAACGTTCTTGAGACCCTTGCTGCCAAAATGCATAGCTTCACAGCATACCCCAAGGATTGGCAGAGATCAGCTGTAGCAAAAGCACTTGTTACTAAGCATCCTTGTCTAAAAGAAGGATCAGATAAGTGGTTAGGGTGGGAGAAACGCCTGACATATAAGCTAGGGAACTTCCGCACTAAGTTGTCTCGTGCAGGAGTTCAAGAGGTAGCTGTGAATACAGGGAGAAGGAGCAGAAACAACCCAGACAGAGAAGCTCCCCATGCTAACATCAGACGACCCAAGAGGGCAGAGTCTAATTTCCTCCCCAATTACCCAAGAGGTGAAGATGCTGCAAGCCTTGAGCGACTGAGATGCCAACTTGTAGACCAAGTGCAGATGACTGACAAGAACCTCCCCCTGATTGGACAGTTAATGGCGACAACCTTTGCCCTGCGGCGTAAAGAGATCGTCTGTGATGGACCAAAAGTCAATGAGATCCTGCATCGCTGGCCTGCCCTCAAAATGGAGTCACAGGTAAAAATATTTCTCTTTTCTTTTGAGCAGATGCACTAAAGATGACATGAAACATTTGATCATGTGACTTTAGTTCATTTCACCTCAGACAACACAGGAAACTGCTGTCAAGTCTGAAATTAACCTAATTTGATAGTAGAAAGATGTACAACATTTCACCTTTTCACAGCCGTGTCTTCAGTGACACAATAATACTTTTTTCACTGAATGTAACAGTAGTTTTGACTCAATTTGTCGCAGTGTTTCCCAACTTTTTTGGCTTATGTACCCTTTGAGCTGTTTTGCCATGCCAATAGTACCCCCTCACTCATGCATGTCGATGATTCTCCTAAATCTGTTCTATTAAACTCATATTAAACGTATCTAGCACAACTGATTATTAAATGAAAATAATTTGAATGACTCCCCTTTATAATACAATTCTGGTGGATTGAAAAAAAGTCTTAAGTTTTTACCAACACTGACCGGACACGCACACATCATTTTAGAAACGGGCCCATGAAATGAATTGGAATATTGTTTTTGGAAATAAATGGTAATCCCCAATCTTTCCATGTACCCCCTGCAAGCTGCTTAAGTACCCCAGGGGGGACATGTACCCCTGGTTGGGAATCACCAAATGATGTACATATTATTACACTACCTGGGTGGTACACAGCGAGTTGCATTTTCAGCTGTATTTTTTTATTTTCAGTAAATTATGTACAGTATCGCAATATCTATATTGTCTCGCAATGTATCGTGATACCATCGTATCATGCTTCTCCATGTACTGTATATCATGATATGTATTGTATTGTGAGTTCCTTGCCAATACCCAGTCCTAGGGAGAGCGGTGCCCCCAAACTATGCGGCAGTGCTACCATTGCCGTCACGCATGGCTCAAATTTGCCACTTACCGCTTTGTCTGCTCTACCTCGCAATGAGAGAAGATAAGAACGCTTATCATGTGAGGGCAGCTTTAGCGTGGCATTTTTTTTGCGGATTGTCTTATTTTTGCTTTTCCCTTGTCATTTTATTGTTTTGCAGATCTGTGCAGAGTTCCACAGAATCGCAAACAACAACCTGAAGAACCACTTCTTCGCTGAGTTCGACCAACATGCCCCTCGTCTTCTGAGCATCTTCAGGAAGAAAGCTGGACGCACGGGGAAAATAGCCGAAGGCCTCACTGAGATCTTCACGAAGTATGACCTGCAGGTAAGTTGGTTAACCTTCTTGGTGCTTGATAATGATGCTATGTAAATTTTAGATCTTTGGTAGAAGCATGGATTCAGACATCAGTTGCCGTCATGTTGTCATGTCATGTCATTCATTTTAGTGGGGGTAGTATGTTTAGGCTGCGGAGGTGAGCGCTGCAGAGGATGCCGAAAATAAACTGCAGTGGTCCTGTGGCGAAAAGGTTGAAACAATCAACTTTTGGATAATCACGTAGCGCTGACCCCCACCCCCTCTTCTGTTTGGGCATTCATTATCTAGCTCAAAGAGTGTCTCACACACAACAATCTCTCTCTGTTCTTGCACCCAAGGAACAAGTTGACGTCCATACCAGACGTGCTGCTGTCCTCCGTGCTCTCCCTTTGTATCTGTATGATGACGACTCTGGCTTTCTGAAGAAATGGGATGTAAGTCATAATATTTATTTATTTTTGGTCAAAGAGTTCAATTTATAAATCTGTATTTTTAGAAACTGAGGGAGGACCACCGCTCAACCCGGCCACGTCTTGGTTAAGGTGCTGGGAAAACAAATACAGAATCCCCAATGAAAGAAGAACTTTCCGCACACTTACGAAATTCACATTTATTGTGAGCTTTCAGTCAGCTCTGATGAAGGTCTTGCTGACCGAAAGCTCACAATAAATGTGAATTTTAGTGCAAATTTAAGTGTGCGGAAAGTTCTTCTTTCATTGTGAAATCTGTATTTTTACTAATTTAAAATGTCAGTTTCAATGTTCCCGATTAAAATGGTCAATTTCTCCTGTTGATGCAAAATCAACGCTTCCTCAATGTTGATCTGTTGTCTTGATGCATTCAGTATAATGTCTGTTTCAACACTAATTCAATCAGTACAGCAATAATCATGTCAGGCATTCCACTGCTTTGTATTTAGTATTGGGAGCTCTTTCTATGCCAGAGGTTTTCAAAGTGGGAGGCGGGCCTCCCCAGGGGATTCCAAAAAGTTTCAGGGGAGGCTCAGTGAATGTGAAAAAGTGAAAAATATTAGATTACCGGTAGTTATTAAAAGGAGATCTCATAGAATAGCCTAAATGTATGTGACTTTGTTAGAGATAGTTCAGAGACACAGTAGTTTTGTGGAATTTGGCAGTTTTTCCCACTTTCCCAGAGTTAGAACAAATAAATGCCTTTAGACAGACCTTTATATGTACAGTAAGTGGTGCAGTCTGAAGTATGTCAAACAGCAATATTAGGGCTATCTTGGCTCAATTGTTGAGTGTATATGGGATCAAATAACATAATCATGATCCCATAAGCATCGAGGAATTGAGCAGGGGGGCTCCTTTTTCCAAAATGTGTCTGGGTGGAGGGCCGTAGTCTCAGATTTTGAAAACCCCTGCTCTATGCTGCTCTCTGCTAGCCTGTTTAAACCATCCTGATCACAGGACCTCACAAACTGTTTCACTCCACGGAACACTCCCTGAAAAAACGAGCGCAACGTTAATGTTAGAGTAAACACAGCCATAAGTGCAGTTATTGCAGAAATGGACTCAATAACAACAATTGAACCAGTCGAGTTTCTCAGAGGAGAAAATTTTCTCATTGTTCTTCTGACTGGGTTTGGATTGGATTTGGCTATGTTGATTGGCTGAACGAGTTGTCCGTTAAGGCAAGTACTGCTGCCGACTGAAATCGATTGTAGCAGCTGGAAATCCAGACTGATACATAGAGCCAAACAGGATGTGAGTTCCCATGATCCAGATCGGATGGTTTTTTTGGTTGTTGTTTTCCTTTTCATTATTAAAAAATATAAATTAAATAATATGAATAATACCCACACCTTGCACAATTCATAGTACATACAGATTTTCTATATTGATATGATCAATATATCAAGGATATATTGATACTTGTGATAGATTGCTCAATTCCTGGATACCTATCAGATCATAATTATGTTATTTGATCCCACAGACACTCAACAAGTGAGCCAATATAGCCTGATATTGCTGTTTGACATATATCAGACTACACCAAATACAAAAGGTCTGTCTGAAGACATTTATTAGTTTCTGACTCTGGGAAAGTGGGGAGAAAAACTGCCAAATTCCCCAAAACTTTGCTATCTCTGAACTATGTCATTAACCAAAGCACACACATTTAGGATATTCTATGTTTATATTTATATATAAACATTATATTTATATATTATATATTCTCCTTTTGATAAACAATGTACTATTTTTTCACTTCCATTCACTGACCCTCCCCAGAAACTGCTTGGAGGGCCCCTGGGGAGGCATGCCTCCCACTTTGAAAACCTCTGTTCTAGACCAATATTTGTTGGTCTGAATCATTACAACTCTGCATTTTTCAGCAAGCAGCCTTTGGAAATAGCTGATGCAGTCTGGGGTCACCGGTAACCTCTCTGTTGTTGTTTGCAGGTGGCGCAGTCTGACGAACCAGACATAAAAGATGTTACAGTTGGGCTCCTCATGATCAGTGCCAATCCAACAGATGCAACGTTCTTCTGCCCAGAGAGGATTGCAGTCGTGCTTGAGGAAAACATCGTTGTTGAGTCCCCCACATACGCCGACGCATTTGTCGTGCTTTTTGCACTGATTTATGCGCTGCATATCAGGTACCCAAAAGCCTTGGTCAATACATTTGACTTCACCCAGAAAGTCTTGATGGGCCTGGAGGATGGGAAGATGAAGCCCAGGGTGTTGAGCCTTAAAAATGAACTTTTGGCAGTGGAGTAATCTCAAGCAAAGACAAGGCTGCTCCTTTCCTTCTGTTCATGTTTCATGTACACCCATTCATTTTTTGCACATATGAAAGGATTTTTTCCCCTTTTTTTCTAAACATGGACAAAGACAAGGCCACTGCACTTTCGTTCCATTTCGTGTACACTAGCACTGGAGACATTTTTTGCACAAAGAAATTAAAGCAGTTTATTTACATTTTTTACATCTTCTGGATGCGTTTTGAAAGCCTTATGCCTCATGCCCAGAGACTATTCTTCTCAGTGTGATTTTTTTTCCCATCTTCTGCTACTCTGATGTTGAAATCAGATTTTTGATTTGATTGTTTTTTAGCCGTGTGTATTGACACATGAAGCAGTTTTCTTTGAGTTTCATTTAGATTTAGAGGAGGATCCTGAGATATGTACTCGTCAATGTATAATAAGAGATGTGCACGTCCTTTCTAGATTTTATTTTTTTATCGTGCCATTGGTTCTATCAATAGGTGTACACCTGAATGCTTTTCTAAAATTAACATAAGAGTAGTTATAGGTAGACTGCTGATATAAAAGTCTGTTAAAAAAGTCAGTTTGCTATGCTGTTCATAAATATAGACGTAGGGATGCACGATATTGCCTTTTCTTTTTTTTTCACCTAGTTTCAGAGAACATTTAGTCTCTGCTGTTGACATGTTTTTTTTATATACTGGTAACTCCTGCCCCCCCCCCCCCTCCCCCAAACAAAACTAAGATGCATCCTAACAGGCCGGTAACTCTCTCCCCCCCTCCCCTCCCCCCCCCCAAACAAAACTAAGATGCATCCTAACAGGCCGGTAACTCTCTCCCCCCCTCCCCCCCCCCCCCCCCCCCCCCCAAACAAAACTAAAATGCATCCTAACAGGCCGGTAACTCTCTCGCCCCCCAAACAAAACTAAGATGCATCCTAACAGGCTTGGATCATATCGGTCTATCATCGGCAGAAACGTTTAATCGTGCATCCCTATATAGCAGGTATGAAAAGAACAAACATATGACTTCTGACTTCAAACACTTCCTGACATTTCCTTCAGCTAAAAGAGAAAACAAAGAATTGGCGATCATAATATTGTTTGATCTAACAGAATTGGCTACAGCAGTACAAACTGTTCTATGATATCTGCTAGTCACAGCTAGTGTATTAGGTCACTATGGAAAATGATTTAAATCAATGAACAGAACTGTTTATTTTATGATTTTAGCATCAATGTGATGGTCTTGACTTTGTCAGGTATTCACATTGCTGAATTGGCCAAACCCAAATTCCTATGTCATCATTTTATCCCTAAACAGTTTAATAGATTTTTTCCAGAAATGTCATTGTGTCGATAAGATCAGATATCATGCGTTTGTCCACTCATAAGTGTGATTGCTTCTTCCTCAGGCCATTTTCGTATGCCCTTGCACTATTTTATAAATAACAGTTTTAGAATACTTTTAGATTTTACAGTGTTATTGTTCATGTGTTTGCACTGAAGTGAATCCTGGTTGGGCGATATGATATATACCGTGATATATACTGTGACAGTTATTAACTATTGCTATAGTGTGCTGGTCATTTAATTTTTAAGTTTTGTGTGTAGTAGCTCTGAGCCATAAATTGATGAGCAGAATGCTTGCTTCATGGCATTATTATATTCTAATTTTGGCATCAAGGTGATGAATGCCTTGGCTTGTCGGGTATTTAAAAACAGAGTAACAAGAGTATTTTAGTTTTCAACTTGTCACGGTATATGTCCATATCATGAAGAAAAAAGAATGTATGGTTCATACATCGTCGGCTTCTAGAATTATCGTGTGTGTGTGTGTGTGTGTGTGTGTGTGTGTGTGTGTGTGTGTGTGTGTGTGTGAGAGAGACACTGAGAGAGAAGTGTTTTCCCTAGAAAATGTTCAGGCTGGCGACGCTAAACCTTTAGCTAACCTGTTTGCATCTATGTTCGCAATGGCATCCCAAGTATCATCATACTATTATGGGATGTGATGCGAACAGTTGTACTATGGGATGTGTGTTTCCCATGCAACGACACCTGTTGACACGTTTTGGAACAGCGCCGCACGCTGGCACGATGCTCCTAAAAGCAAAATGCTTATTGTTTTGAATGATTTGGCATATTCTATTACTGTCAACACCAGTATTGTTGTTTTGTAATAATATGCCATACAGGTTTATTGAAATTTTGAAATCTAAATTATTATTGTTTTGCTATTTTTTCTGGTCTGGCGGGGTGTTGTTGGCCAGGCCTGTAGAATGGTAGGGAAAACACTGGATTGTGTGTGTGTTGGAGGGGGGGGGGGGGGGGGGGGGGGGGGTTCAGGCCGTTTCCCAATACTGTTCCACTGTTCTTTTTAAATGTTGTTACTTAATAAAATAGTAACTTTGTTCAAATACCTGCTTTTGATGTTTATTCAAAATAGGGGTGTTTGTATTTTTGATGTATAAGGAATCTCTTGTGCTTCCGCCCCTCCACAGAGGGACGTCGGTGCTTTGTTGAACTTGAAGTTGAGTTGACAAAGTGAATATTGCCTTACTGATACATTTTATGTTTTCTGCTAAAAGTAACAAAACATTTAGAGGTAGCTGTACTTGATGTTGATTAGTACTTTGAACACAAAAATACTTAGTTACCTAGTAAAGATTACTCAACCAAGTATGTTTCTTGAACTTAAAACAATGAGTAGGTATCACTTAACATAAGCTAGTAAAGATTACTCAACCAAGTATGTTTCTTGAACTTAAAACAATGAGTAGGTATCACTTAAAATAAGCTAGTAAAGATTACTCAACCAAGTATGTTTCTTGAACTTAAAACAATGAGTAGGTATCACTTAAAATAAGCTAGTAAGATTACTCAACCAAGTATGTTTCTTGAACTTAAAACAATGAGTAGGTATCACTTAAAATAAGCTAGTAAAGATTACTCATTCAAGTGTGTTTCTTGAACTTATAAAATGTAAGTCTTTTAAATTAAAACTTTTAATGTAATCAGTTTCAACAAATTTTTTGAGTTAAATTAACTTATTCGGTTTTACAGTGTACTCTGCTGATGAAGGGTTTCAACAGATCCAAATCACTGCTGCACTAATGGTATTAATGGTGTAATAGCGTTATTTGTTAGCACATCTCTAATGAGATAAATAATATAGTTTATATAATATATATATATAATATAATTGTGCTATGGAACCATTTGAAACCTAGCATATTTCCTGTCAGCTGTTGTATTAGCAACACTGCACAGGAAGTAAGCTAAGGGGAAATGTTTATGTTGTCAAGTTAAAACCGTCTATAGTGAATTATAAACCCCCTGTCATTCAGCGCTTCTGCCTCTGACTCACACATGTTCTTCTCTGCTGTTCTTAACAGCTTGTTCAGACAGGACAGAGAACAAACTCTAAACCCTTTGGAACGACATCTGCTACCGTACAAAGAGGGAGACGTAGATGCTTGATGAGCCATGGATGGGCTCCACAAATAAACACCTCCCTCCACTCCCTTAGGTTTCGGAAGTGTTTTCTCTGTGCTCATAGCTCTAATAATGAACATCAGCCACATTAGCATGCAGTACAAGAAAGCATCAGTTCAGGGAGTTGACAAGCTGACAATACTGCCCTGCAAAGCTAAAAGGGGGTAACTCAATTTTTGTCAAAAATGAGTTTTTGTCATTTTTGGAACATTGAAGATCTGCTTTATCATGTGGAAAAATAGTCAATTGTGTTGTTTTTTGGAGAAAATAGGTCATATTTACAGTAACTTCCAAAAGCCCTAGAAAAGCCAAGCAAGACTGAGGTAACATCAGTTACGGTTGTTTGGTTTGGTTTGACTGCACTCTGAATGCTCTGCCCTGCAACGCCAAAAGGGTGTAACTCACCAGAATGCTCAGGTTGAGTTGAGGTATGAGTTACATTACTGGGCAGGCCTAATGTCATGATTGTGACATCGACCAATACCACCCCCACCCACACAGACACCCACACCACCCACATTAACTCCCAAGGTTGCCAGCTCATACCACATTTACCCCCGAGGCTCCAGCTCGTACAACATTAACTCATTATCTGCCAAGGACGTACCCGGACGTACTTTTAACAATGGCGTTCTGTGCCAAGGACGTACTCGGACGTACTTTCATGTTTTGGCTGTTTACATTACATCAGACACTTTCCCAGCCTGTGACATTGTTTCAAGTCAAACTGATAAAAGGAACCCGCTAGTTTAGTATTTATAGTATAGTCACCCATTTAGCAGTAATCTATTTAGCAGTAGCTAGATGAAGAGAGGCGGTCGCCGCGGTGGCCGGCCTGGCCGCAGCCGCAGCGCTGCTGGGCGTCCTCAAGGCCCACACTTGGATTCCCCTGGGCCCAGTTCCAGCACGCACCCCGGTCCACGCCAGCGGACAATCGAAGAGACCATGGGGCTTCGTCGTCCCGTGCCCCTGCCCAGGGTCCAGATGGAGCCTGTGATCGAAACAGAGTCCGACCCAGAGTTCTCGGATGGCGACGATGGCGAGGAAGACGCCGGCGTTTATTTTGTTGTTGCTCCACAACGGAGCGCCAGGGCGACGAAGGCTCCCCTTCACAGCGTTCTGATCCGTCTGACACAGATGAATCGGAGGAGGAGGGAATGGGTGCCACTTCGAGAGAGCGATGACGATGGTAAGAAATAGCCTATTTTTTGTATCGCGTTTGAGATGAAATGATCACACACAGCCGTCTGTGTCACATAAACATTTCAAAGTTTACAGCACTAACGTAGCTATTGTGTGATCTTCTGTGCTAACGTTAGTTATGAGAGGTAACGTGACAGCAGGTAACGTTACAGCACTCGTTATTCCTGTGTGTGTGTGTGTGTGTGTGTGTGTGTGTGTGTGTGTGAGAGAGAGAGATAGAGAGTGTGTGAGTGTGACCACATAAGGGTTCATTGGTTCCATTTGTTTATGCTTTTATCAAGCTAAGCTAAAAATCCACATGGCAACTGTAAAAGTAAATTATTTATTTGATTTTGTGCACATATTTATCATACTTTGATATTTTGTGTTTTCAGACTCTGAGTCGATGGAGGCGCAGTCCAGTCCTAGTCCCAGTCCTGTGTGTAGTCCTACACCACCTATTTCGGAAAGACCATGTCTCGAAATAGGTTCCAACTTATTCTGAGGTTCTTCCATTCTACTGACAATACTGTAGCAAGGAGGCTGCGGCCAAGCCTCATCTGTCAAGAAACCCCAGGGGCCAGACTCGCTCTCTCTCTCTCTCTCTCTCTGTAGCCGCTCACTGGGCGGGATGGACCGACACAGCTCCCTCAAATACATTCTCTTATTTTTTATTTTTTATTTATTTATTTGGGAAAACAAATACTGTATATGTCTGATGTGTCACTGAGGCAAAAAATAAAAGGCTCAAAAGAGAGTTCTGCTTGAAACGGTGTCCTTCACTAAAAACCTCTTTTTCTCCTATTTCTCTTCCGAGGAGGGCATTTTTAGTGAAAACAAGCTAACTTCCACTGCTTGTAACTAAACAAGGAAACATGGTAGAGTTTCAGTTTTTTACAAGGGGTAAGAAGAGAGTCTCTGCTTTATTGTGAGATATGTTGTGTAATTTTATTCCTAGCACAGAATATTCTGTGGGTCCTGGAAGATCAGGAAATATGCTCAAAATCCTGGCACTGGGAGCACACAGACCGAAATGACCCTGGCAGAGAATGAGTTAACCCAACTCATATGACATTAACCCCCGAGGCACCAGCTCATACCACATTAACTCCTGAGGCGCCAGCTCATATGACATTAACCCCCGAGGCGCCAGCTCATACCACATTAACCCCGAGGCACCGCGCATATGAAATTAACCCCAGAGGTGCCAGTTTATACGACATTAACCCCCAAGGCGCCAGCACATACCACATTAACCCCAGAGGCACCGCTCATATGAAATTAACCCCAGAGGTGCCAGCTCATACAACATTAACCCCAGAGGCATCGCTCATATGAAATTAACCCCAGAGCAGAGGTGCCAGCTCATATGGCATTAACCCCTGAGGTGCCAGCTCATACAAGAGTCCCACCAAACTAGGTTTGAAGGATGTGTAGTGGCCTGATAATCTAGTTATATTATATTTATACGTATATTATATTAAGCATAATTGTGCCATGAACATGAGACTTCATGTCTATGTTATCATTATTATCATATATACTGGTTTTATATAGTGATAAGCAACCAAGTGAAGGATCAAATTGAAGTTACTGTCTTTTTGCTTGGCATCACCCCTTATTATTTTGCAGACAATGCAAAGCCAGAGTAAGGCAACTTCCAAATAAGGGTCAAAGGTCAAGTTTGAGTAAAAAAAAAAAAGTAGATAAATAACTACATTAAATAAACAAATAATTAACACATTTCCAGTTTTCTTCCTACAATACATTTGGCTGGACAACAACAAAACTTTAAAGTCATTTTTCTCAGTTCTACACTCTGGCGAGTTACCCCCTTTTAGCTTTGCAGGGCAGAATATGGATCCACTCAATTTTTTTCGCTTAGATTTCTAAAAAAAAAAGTTTGCTGAGGTCTTGGCCCTGTCATGTCCTTTTGAATACACATCTTGGTAGTGCATTCCAGCCACTGCCAGTTCACTTTATACTTCTTGGCTTGATTGATTATGATAATAATTAATTTAGGTCTTCACTTACTTTGTGATCACCAGTGTTGGGCAAGTTACTGAAAATGGGTAATAACAATCAGTGCCCGCCGCCCTGTCCTCGAGTGCCCGCCGCCCGGGTGGGGTCGTTAAAAGGGCCTTTCTGTGTGGAGTTTGCATGTTCTCCCCGTGCCCCCTGGGGGTTTCCCTCATATAGGAACCCCTCACCAAAACATGCAATATCCTGGTCGCTGATGTGGTGCCTCCTCTGGTTGTTAGGGGCGCCTGTTCGGAGGGAGGGGAACTCGTTGGAATAGCGTGATCAGGTGAAAAGAAGTCAGGTGAAAAGAAGCGGCTGGCTACTGCCCATGTCTCGGAGGAAGCATGGAGCCAGTTTCGGCTCTCCCCAGATTGGCAGAGGGTGGAGCAGCAACCAGGATAAATAAATTAAAATTACCACTAACGGGGATAAAAATGGGATAAAAAATCTGGAAAAAATAAGTAAGTATAAGTGTGCAAGAACATGTGATGTTTAATTATGCTTTACACCGAGCGTACTAGTCAAGCGGTAGGCATGTGTTTTTACCTCTACACCAGATGCCCTATTCTCTCCTGCTGTATTCACCTTATGTAGCCCCGCCCACTTGACCCAGTTGTGTTATAACTTCCTGTTCAAAACACCGTCTGTTTTACCTGGTCACTAGTAGGGCTGGGCGATATATCGAATATACTCGATGTATCGTGGCTTGTGCCACGTGAGATGTAGTAAATTACTATATCGCAAACATTCGAGTATAATTGTCACGCATTGTTTATAACTTAAGCCGTCGGCATGACTCGCTTCACGTTTCCTCTTGTCAGCTCTCCCTCTCACACCGTCTCACTCAGAAAAACAGGAAGGGAGGGGGAATCACATGCATACGTCAAACGCATCAAACCGCGTCAGACACACTTGCCCGCGCTACGTGACGTCACAGACACTCGCCCGCTGCCTAGATCACCCGCCGCCCGCGCACCCCCTCGTCCACGCTGCTGGGTGCGACGGCCGCGCATCCTGGTCGGCCGTGGGACCCGGGATGGCCCCACTGCGGCCGGGTGGGGTACAGCCATTGAGGGGGCATGACCCTGGCTTGGGGGCCGCACCCGCTGGCGTGGGGTGGCTCACGGAGGGCGCACGCCCTGCCACCTGAAACCGGCGGTCGTCCCCTCGCTGCCGCCGTGGCATGAGGGACCTGACCGCAGCGGAGTCCCGCTGCTGCCTCTCCAGCCGCTGGGCCAAATCCTCCACTGATGGCCCGAAGAGGCCCTCCGGCGAGATTTTGGCCCCAAGCAGCCTCCTCTTCTCCGGCTCAGACAGCTGGGTGAGCCATCCTGAGCTCCGTGTACATCTCCGGAGACGGATTGCCCTGCATCTCCCTCAGGAGGATAGCCTGGTAGCCCTGCAGAATAGCCAAATTGTTCGTTATGGCGGCGGACTGACCCGCCGCCAAATACGACTTTTCTGCCAGCCTGGCCATTAGCTGGCACGCCTTTGAAGGCGGCGTCGGCCTGCCGGCGTTGGAGGCCAGGTGGGATGCCACCAGTTCCTCCAGGGGGGGGCATCGCGGAGAACGCCAGCTTCTGCTCGCCTTCGAGCGCCGACCACGGGGCCATGCCCGCCGCGCAAAGCGGCTTGGCCTCCTGTGGCTTCTCCCACCCTGCCTGCACAGCGCGGACCACGTCCACACAGACGGGCATGCGGCGCCATGGGTGGGGTGCCTGGCGCGCCTGAAAATAGCAGCACTGAGGCAGGGGGCTGGGGTGGGTCGGCCCAAGCGATGCCCAGCTTAGCCGCAGCCCTGGACATCACCCCGCAAAACTGTTTTTGGTAGGGCTCATTCGCGCTCATCTCTGAGCGAGCCCCCTCCCCCGCAGCAGTGGTGACGGTGGTAGCACCGTCCCAATCCTCCCCGCCGGAAACCTCCTCCTGGGGGGTTTCCTCCTGGGGGGCATCGACCAGGGGGTCGTAGGCAGGGAACTCACACTGCTCCAAGAATGGATGCATGGGCTCATCGCCCCACCTAAATTCCGACTGGCCCTGAAGGCCCTGAGCAGCAGGGGCTTCACCCTCGACAGGGTGGTCGGACCCCGCGGACGCGCTCCTCTCGGGAGGCGCACCGCTGGGCGGCATGTCCTCCTAGACAAAGAGCGTGGCTCTATGTCGCAGCACTGCCAGGTTGAAGCCAGCACAGATGCTGCAAAACCTAGGCTTCAGCAACGCCTGTGCAGCGTTCTCGTGCCCCAGGCAGAACACGCAGCTATCGTGCCGATCAAAATCGGCCAACGTAGCCTTACACACCTTGCAGTCCCTCACTGCCTCTCCCCTTTCCATGGCAGCAGCCTGGCTCATGGCACGAGTCAACCATAGCTAACTCGTAGCAAGCTCCCGCAGGCTGTACCCGGTTAGCGGGAGTACCGTATGAAGCTAGGAACTAGCGTGCAGAAGCTATGCAGTAAGCCGCTCAGAGGCTAGCGAACCTGCGCGTGCAACGCTAAAGAAGCTGCAGAGCAGATGCAGCACGGAGAAGCACAAGAAATCATTCCTGCCTGTGGCCATTGGCCTATTTAATGCCTCTCTTAAAAGAGCACCTCGGAGACGCTCAGTCTCCCTGAGATTGAGCCAGCCGATAGGCTAACTGGAAAAGTGTCTGGCTGAGCCACGTGTAACGTATAGGGCAAGCCGAATAATAATACATGTTCAGTGTGCAATAATTTAGATAGGCTAACTGAAAAAGTGCCTGGCTGAGCCACGTGTAACGTATGGGGCAAGCCGAATAATATAAATATAAGTTCAGTGTGCAATAAAGACAATTTGACACGTAAGGTATACTCACTCTACGTATTTGCTTACTTAAACGTACTCCACTACTTTGCTCCTATCGCAGTAATACTGGTTAACGTTTATACTGTTTATACTGTTTATACTGTTTACTCCATGCTGTGTTGTGTTGTTTCTTCTATTCTGCTTATTTTATTTTACTATTGCACTACTACTGTGTATTTATTTTAGGCTATGTGTGTTTTGTGAACGAGCAACTGTGATTTGTCCCAATTTCCCCCCGGGGATTATTAAAGTCTTTCTGATTCTGATTCTGATTCTGAAGGTGGTAGCAGAAGTGCTAACGCACAATATGGCAAGATGCTAGCCGCACAGATGCGAGCTAGCTATCTAGCTAATAACTGAGAGCACACCTCTTGAGTTAATACTCTCTTTAACGTTACCCCAGCCGGGGTGAACGTAAGCGCGCTACACGGCGGTAGCCTACGCCTAATATGCTAGCACACAATAAGCAAGATGCTATTTGCACGGATGCAAGCTAGCTATCTAGTCACAACTGAGAGCGGCAACCCTCGAGTTAACACTCTCAGACCAACGTTACTCCAGCCGGGGTGAACGCAGCCAGCTACACGGCGGTAGCATAAGTACAATGTGCTAACACACAAGACAAGATGCTATTCGCACGGATGCAAGCTAGCTATCTATTCAATAACAGAGCGGCAACCACTCAAGTTAAAACTCTCAGAATTGCCCTCTTTATCGTTACCCCAGCCGGGGTGAATGTAGCAAGCTACACGGCGGTAGCAAAAATGTGCTAACAACACAATAAGGCAAGGTGGTCTTAGCTTATGATGAGCTCGTCCGTCGCCGCTGGTGAAGAGATGCAGGATCGGGTCCCCGAAGCCTGAAGAATCTCGTCCACGTAAGCCTTGTTTAGGTGGGCAATAAGACGGAATTAGCTCGGCTTAAGAGCGCAAACGTTGAGTTAACACACGGAGCTTCAAATAACACGTCCACAGCGAGCTGGAAGAACGAAGGAGTGGCCTCCTGGGGTCTGAGCGGACGTGACGTAGTCACGGGATGAGGAATGTGGGTGGCCGCCTCAGCCCCAGGGGTACCACGCCACTTGTTGGTGGGTGGTTTGGTTTTATATAAAGATAATTTTTGAAGCAAAAATAATATTCTTCCAGTGGCTGCGTGCGCAGCGAAGATGGCACTAGAGTGAGAGCTTGAGTTTGAAAAGAAGTAAAACGATAGATGGTCATGGGTTTCATGCATTTCTGTAATAAAACATCTAAAATGTCTTATGAAATGGGGGTCTATGGTCTAATTTTTGTCAGTTTAGGGGTCCTTGATTTGAGTTGTAGGTAAGCAGATTCCAGGCGTACTGGGTTAAATGGATGCAATACTTTATTGCCATGTTCTCATGTCCTCCTGACTACAGTGTGCGTGCAGCGCATTCCCAGGTGATCTCAAAAACACCGCAATGGACATACAGTAGCGTTACATCTAGCCTATCGGTTTATAATTCTGTCCATTTTCTGACATGGCCATTTTCTGGCCACAGCCTGGCTAGCAACCAGCGGGCTAGCTAGATCAAGCTAGCTATCAAAGAGTATTGAAGACAAGAGTCGACAACTGTATGCTTTAATTTAGACAATAGCGCTACCACCATTTTGCCGCGAAAACGTCTCCTGGCCAATGAGAGCAACAACAAAGACAGGCCAGAATGGCTTCTCTGTGTGCTTACAATGGATTAAATATCACTTCTTATTTTAAGTCATTTGCTAACGTTAGCCAGAAAGCCATCCACAAACTTTATTTTGCGATAAACACACAACACAGACAGACAGACGGACGGACGGACAGACACACACGCACAGACAGGGTTGGGTAGGTTACTTTTAAATAGGAATCCCTTAAAGTTACTTGTTACTTGTTAAAAATTGTACTTAGTAACGTAATCCGATTACCACTATTTAAAAGTAAAGTAGGGATTACTTTCAGTTACTTTTGGATTACTTTTTTTTTTTTAATCCAGGAATGTCCCATTGGGATACAAGATCTCTTCTTCCAGGGAGTCCTGGTCAAGAGTCCTGGCTAAAACCCTTATTTAACTAGATGAAGCATGTTTTACCATTTATAACCAGATAAGAATGTTTATACCAACATAAAGTTAAGGAGAATACAACAAGAGTTATTTTTAAGACCACTTTAATTTACGTTATGGGTATTTTTCATGATGTGGAGTGGAAGACGCAGCTTGTTGCTTTAATCTTGAAACACGACGTGAAATGCTGTGCACTTCTGCCCTGTTGACTCCACGCCTGACCCAACTTGCTGCAGCTTTGCTCCGACATCCGTGAAAAATAGAAGCCTTGCATATCTTTTTCGGAGAGCTCCGGATCGTCGGAGCTGGGACGGAGTAGACACGCAACGCAGCGGAGTAGGTGGGAGTTGACACAATGAAACGTATCGGCTCCGAAGCCGTACCGCAGCGCAGACGGACCGAACACGGACTCAGTGGAATGTGGCCGTAAGTGAAAGTAAAAACCTCTCGCCCCCTGCAGACTAGTCTAGAGCAGCGTTTGTCAGCACGGGTGTTGGCGGAGAAATTCAATGCAGATTTTCCACTGCCTGGCAGCTCGTAGGTTCAGTTGACAGCCCCACACACAAGCGCCTTCCACATGTGGAAGACGCTTGATCTGTCTAAACACTGAGCGAACGTAAAAGTGAAATGCTTATTTCCATGAGGTGAATGCACTCGTGGGAGGAGGCACCACAGGCGGGTGCCTCTGTCATCATGAATGCTGCCTGCAGCTGCTGCTGTTGCTCCGCCTCGCTCGTCCTCGTCACAGTCAGTCACTGGCACCAGGCTACACCGTTTTTTGTTGTTATTTTGTCAAATTAATGAAGAGGCAAGGGCGAATGTAATCCCGCCTGTAACGCCGTTACTACCCCCGTTACTGTAATCTAGATTACACATCTTAACACGTTCACTGCCATTGACGAGATATCTCGGCTTACAGAATCCAACGGTTCACTGCCAATGACGAGATATCTCGGCTTAAAAAAAAAAAAAAAAAATTGACGGTGGGACGTGGATCCAACCCTTTTACATCTTTTATACAAATATTGGAGGTATTGAATGTGTATAATCTATTTTACCGACCCACTGAGTGGCGACATGTCTCTCCAGACAGAGAGAAAGCCGAGCAAAAACAGCCGCGGGAGGAAGCCATTCTCAAGGAAATGGCTTGGCAAAAACGCTTTCGATTTCACACACACACACACACACACACACACACACACACACACACACACACACACACACACACACACTCGAGTACCTTTGAGCATAAATAAGACCAGAATCGCAAAAGCTTCATCAAAGCTCTCAACCGACACCCCAAGAAACGAACGAGCCCGTTTTACAGTAATCCAGACTCGCCCGAGAGCGGCCGCGCCGCCAGCAGCAGCAGCACAGACGAGCAGCAGCAGCAGCATCAGCACACCGAGAGCGGAGTACGCCTCAAGATTGGAAGAAGGGGATCGCGAAGGAATTTCTCTCCCGTGTCTAACCCCCCCCCCTCGCCTCTCCTCTCCTCTTCCCCGCTCCTGCGATTCCCCTCTCTTTTTTTGGGATCTGTGAGGCAACAGAAACTCGCCTGTGACAAAACACTGCAAAGCCACCTACGGAGGGAGGAGTTTAGAGACACACACACACACACACACACACACACACACACACACACACACACACACACACACAAACACAATACAGTATACAGACTTGCCCAAGGGCACCCATAATCACAGGCACGTGAGGTGGTTCTAAAAATCCATTTATCTCAAAACTCTCTGAAAATCTCTGAAACCATGCTGTACTCAACGGCTAATATCTACATAACTACTAACTCTACAAACTAACTCTTTTAGACAGAGAAAGCACACATTCTATTAGTACTTTTGTGAACTTTGTGTTCACAAAGTCCAAGCAGAAAAGAATCCTCGCCTCTTGTAAAATGAGCCAGAATCCTCAAAAAAAACCTCTGGCAGAAGCTAACTACAGTATTGAAAAACGGCTGGCAGTGAATGTGTTAAAATGTACTGTGACAGATTACAGTTACCGTTTTTTTGTAATCAGATTACGTAACGGCGTTACATGTAATCCATTACTCCCCAACCCTGCGCACAGACATAGATATGAAACTCACCCCAACAAGATAATCTCATAGGAAAGTTCAAGTTCAAGTTCAAGTTTATTCATATGTCCCAGAAGGGCACTGTGGGTTGCAGCAAAGCATAAACATAAAACAGTCATAAAATCACACAAAGCTCGAGATAA
Source organism: Poromitra crassiceps (assembly GCF_964638095.1). Lineage (NCBI taxonomy): Eukaryota > Metazoa > Chordata > Actinopteri > Beryciformes > Melamphaidae > Poromitra > Poromitra crassiceps. The sequence goes on from NW_028151842.1 coordinate 78,585, forward strand.
AAACATGAAAATAAAGTGCAGACACAAATAGACCATAAAAACAAAAATCGAGACACAATAGACCACAAGGTAGTACAAAGTAGCAGTTCAAAATGCCAGTGTAGTTTAAAGTGCATTAGAGGTAGGGCTGGGCGATATGTCATTTCATATCCCGATACCGATATATATCACGATATAGCATATTTTCTGTAAATTCTATTTATAGTTGATATAAAATGACCACATGGCCATTTATTTATGTAGCAGTTGAACCAGTTAAAATGTTGTCAAACCTCACAAAGGATACATGCATTCAGAATACAGATAAGCATGGCTATTCTTTACAACACAAATAATAATAATTAGTTGCAGGGCAGTAGAATGAAACACAAACTGAACCACGCCACCAGTTTGATTTTCAAAGAGGACACTAGCATTTGATGTGTTTGATTTAAGCACTAATTTGGAATCATATCTAAAAGCTGACACTAGGCAGCAGTATTTCTTTAGTCAATGTCAAAATACCTACATGTTCAGTAGAAGAAGAATAAAACGGTAGAAGAAGAAGAACAACGTTAACCAACACAACTCACACAGGGAAAGCTAAAAGCTAAAGCTAACGATAGACGTTTTGTTGTCAGCCCTCAAGGGATTTCCTTGGGATGATGAGAGGAGATGTTTTGCCAGGTTTAACGTTAGGACACACGCAAATATGGATCAAACGCGAACTTAACACAGCGCAAATGCCTGGGTAGACTAGGCGGACGGAATGGAGGTAACATCTCCCTGCTCTTTAGCCTACTCACGGCTGATTTGTGCCACTTATAAAGGGACGCAACGGGCTTGTTGACACAGTCTGGTGCGTGTGTGGACTGTGGACGTGAGTAAAAAAGAAAACACAGCGTCATCCAAATGACGGACAATATTGCCGTAAAGAGTGTGATTTGCAACACAACGATATAAACGATAGAGCATCATATCATACGAAATACATTTTCTATCGTCCAGACGAAATATATCGTCATATCGCCCAGCCCTAATTAGAGGCCATGGCCGATAAGTGCAAATGCAAGGCAGTCTAAGAAGGACACTTAGCCACACAGCGCTACATATTACAGAAAAAAATGCTACAATATTACTATTGTATAAGAGAACGTAAAATAAGTAAAAACATCAAAATAGATGTTACATTATATTCTCTTAAGTAGCATTTAAAGCTTGAATCGAAGCAGGCACAAAGGAATTCCTATATCTATTTTTCTTAGCCAAGGGAGCACGAAGACGAAGGCCAGATGTAAGTTATTCATACAGAGTTGGACTCAATTTTCTCTTTATATTTATTTTTACCGGACCAGATCGCACGTTTAATCTCTTTCTGCAGGTCACGCATGACTAAGAGGTTACCCTCTCTAAAAGCTTTTTTCTTCCTGCTAAGGAGCAATTTGAGGGTCTTGGACACCCAGGGCTTACTGTTGGGGAACATTTGAACAGTTTTCACTGGTATGACAGTATTTTCACAGTATGATGACCAGCTACTGACAACATCGGTCAATTCATCAATACTCGAGGAGGATTCTATAAACATGTCCCAGTCTGTAGAATCTAAACAACCTTGGAGAGCCAGGCAGGCATCATCATTCCAGTCTTTAACCAAGATCGACTGCACTTTCCCGCATTTTAACTCATTCATGGCCAGTTTAGGACTGCCAATATTTAGCACAGGCCAAAGATTTTCATAATTGTTGGTCATCTTTCAAGACCCACAGTAAATTATCTATTAGCACCAAAGTGATTTGCAATAGCTCAAAATGAAGATGTACGTCTCTGGGTTCACCAGGAAAAAAAGTGAGCTTTTAGCATGTTCTGTACTCTACTTATAGCCCTTTATATACACCCTGTTTTCACCAAAAAGGTCTCTCTGACAAGATAAATTGCAGATATTGGCATTTTTCTAAATCACACAATCTCAGACAGAACTCGCTCTCAATTCTTTTATTTTGAACTGTATTGACATCAGACATGTAAATATTATTCGTTATGACACAAATGAAAAAAAAAAAATATATATATATATATATATACACATGAAGTGCTTTTTTTTTACATTCAACAATATAGTTTACTCAGTGTGAGTGAGTGTGCAGACAGACACACAGACAGACAGACAGACAGACAGACAGACAGACTGACAGACAGACACACCGACAGACAGACAGACAGACAGACAGACAGACAGACAGACAGACACACACACACACACACACACACACACACACACACACACACACACGATGCATGATTTCTAACCCCACATAGGATAAGCAATAACCACGCCCTGTGGCGCCGGGATTGGCCAGGAGCAACACTGGAGGGCACGCAGCCCAGCGATTTCATGAACCAACTGAATAGCTCTTGAGAACGGACAGCGGGCTGCTGTGACTGCCGCTTCTGCCTTGTTAGCTGTTCGTGTGTTTATTTTGTTTTGTTCTGGTCCACCCGTCCTCGTCCATGTCTCCCTGTCCTATCCTCCCTGCTATTTGATCGTTCCCGTTTTCCCCTCGGCTATTCAACACGTCCTCACCGCCCTCTGATCGATCATTTCCTCATTCCTCCGATGATCAAACACATCTCTCTGGATTACTTTCTCCCGTTTTCTCCCGGCTGGCACAGAGGAAGGCGACCAGCTCGTGCAGCGCGCCGAGGGGCGTTTCAATGGCGTTTCTCCTGTCTGCACAACGAAGCGTTTATCCGTTTTCTGATTTTCCTCCTGCTCAATTTCAAAACAACAGCTGCGGTATGTGTTTGTTCACGTGTTGTCTTAGATGCTAGGGACCTGATACTATGTCACAGGCTGGGGAAGTGTTTGAACTAGGCGCTGCACTAATAAAAACAAAAACACGTCAAACACGTCTTTGGCGTGGATGGCTATTTCTGATAACACGTCAAAGACGTCTTTGGCGGTGAATGAGCTCATGCAGTCTGATATACAGGAATGAGGTGAAATCAGTTATGATCGGACCAGTGGTATAGTCTACCTTTTTTCAGAGGGTATACTCCCTCTGACTCTGACCAAGTGGGTGTGGTTTCGACTGGAAGTGGGCGGATATTCGACCCATTTTTTGTTGTTTGATCACAAGAGTAAACTATTTACAGAGCAGAAATTAATTAATTAAATTCAGTCAATCAATGAACACATCACATGCAGTATTTCTTTAAGCAAAATGCATCAACTCCACCCAAACCCCCCCCCCCCCACACACACACAGTCAAACCAAACCACAATGTTAATTATGTGGTGTGTGTGTGTGTGTGTGTGTGTGTGTGTGTGTGTGTGTGTGTGTGCAGAACAGCTTCTGAATAATTACCTATTTTTAATAAAGACCACGAGAAAAAAGGTTGAATTTAAACACTTTATTTTGAACTAGCTAATCAAGGCACAGAGGTAGTAATTTTACTGTTAACACAACTATTAAAAACAGTGGAGGCACGCACATCCCAAAAAGAAATTAAAGGCAGGTGCCGGACCCAATGAAGACCGCAATAGAAAAAAAACACACTGTAGCAGAAAAAAAACACACTGTAGCTCCTGTTTAAAGTCGAGCTGACATCAAAAATGACTTTCTTATTTTAGATCACATCCCTGGGTATTCAGTGCACCTATATAATAATGTATGCAAAGAAAACTATGTGATCATGGTCTCGCCTTCTTTAACACAGCACAGCAAAAAATATGCTGTGGACATATGCTGCCCTAAACTCAAGCACTTTCAATGACCCATGTGTATTTTCACAAACTTTTGGCCTTGATTTCTTTTCAAATTCACAAACTTTCAAGGATTTCAAGGACCAATGTTGTTCACACTTTTTCACATCAAAAGTCAATTTCTCAGGATCCCATTCATAACAATCATTATTGTATGCTGACTATAGCAGGTCGAATTATTATCTAAATGAAACAAGGAGATACACTGCATCAAAACATTGCATTCTGTTGTTTACTGCGGGGGCATGCACGCGCACGCACACACACACACACACACACACACACACACACACACACACACACACACAGCAGCAGTACACCCCCCCTCCCCCCGATGTATCAAACTAGCTAGTTATTGTGCTTGTTCTAGATATAATTCAATGTACCAAACAATCCCCTGCTGCTGTTACAGTAATGTTCATATTATAATGTACATGCGACTTACCAGGTATGACGATATGAATGGGTGAATGTAGACTACCTACTGACTGTAAAGCGCTTTGGATAAAAGCGCTATATAAATGCAGGCCATTTACCATTTACCATTTACGATAGCATCAGGTAACGTTGCGATAGCAGCTGCCTCATCACAGTCCTCAGGATTCCTTTCTGTAACGTTGGTGGTAAAACACTGAAAGAGTGTCGTTTGGGTAGTTTGCTTTCGCTTCATTGTGTATATATCGAATACGGCATCTCCTCACCTGGGCAACTGTTTTGTTTGGTGGGTAAGCAACGTCACGGCTACGTCACGCTCGACGGAAGCCCCTAGGGTCCAAAAGTCAGCGCTTTGTAACACAGGAGCCGTTTTCCCACATGCGCTTTGTACCGCTAAATGACCGGAACGTGGTCTAATGCCTGCATGTGGGAAAGTTGTCGTGCCGGTATAAGCGCGACCCCGTCGTCACCGACATTTCACCAGTTTCGAGCCAGTCAGAAGAGCGGTATGCTCTTAAGGGGACGCAAGTGGAAACGGGTCCAGTCATTTTCCGCGACAGTGGTCCTTCAATCATGGGCGAGGTGTAGCCTACACACGTTGCTTAACACATTCAGTGCCAAGGACGTCTGTGGACGTCCTAAAAAAAAGTAACGAGGAGTGCCAAGGACGTCTGTGGACGTCCTAAAATCATAATTCATATTATTCCATAATTCTGCTGTTTAAGGTCGTACCTAGCCAGTGAGCATGAATCCCTTCAAGGGATCACACGGCGCCACCTTAAACATCGTCACAGGAGCTGCTCCACCCACCTCAGATCCTTTACTTTGTACAGGAGACAGCGGAGAAAGTGGAAACCGATGCATGCTTTCTGCCAGCGCCGTATATATTGCTCTGCCTACAGCGGAGAGTGGGCTCGGCTGCATCCGCGCTCACAACTGAGCTCTTATGCTTCTATCTATCTCCACACGATTTCCTAGAAAGGCAGCATCCGAAGCCGAACGGCCAAGCCTTTTCGTTCAGTCGCGTTTGCCCATCAAGGAAATGATGCGCGCTGGGATCTGTCCGGGGCAAAAACGAGAAAACAAACTGTGCGTGTGGGAGGAGCCCGCAGCTCAGAGGGGGAGAGGGGGGGAGGGAGGGGGGGGGGGGGGGGGGGGAGAGGTGTGTGTGTCACACAGGCTTCACAGAAACCACACCACACGCCACCACATCAGAAAACACCAGCCAGAGTCAGTGAATGTGGTCGAAATTAGAGTGCAAAAGGTATTCATAAAAGGGCCTATAACTTGGAAAGTAAAAAAAAACGACAGAAAACCATTGAAAGTGCACTTTTTTGAGAGGCTGTAATTTCATAATGGAACTGTCTAGAAACAAAATTTCTTCTTTGGAAGAAGCAGGAGTGTTCAATCTTTCATTAAAGTCCAGCCCCGTTAATATAGCCATAATAGAAAAAATTCTATAGCTGTTTTCAACTGAATGGAAGTGAATCTGGCACAGGCTCCAGACAATTTTACTGAAGCGCTGTGGCACTGAATGTGTTAATGTTCCAGCGGGCATAATCTAATCATTCGCGCACATTAAAGCAAACTGGCGAAATGATCTTGTGACAGCCTAATAAGAGCAGTATGTCAGCTTACTGATTTCCAAAGGCAACCCCGGACACATCAAACAAAGCCAGTCTGTAAAAAGTGCTTCAACGCGACGCAGGTGAACGGATAAACATCGAACCAGCAACTATTTCTCTCAGACACGGATCCCAACTTCTTCAAAGTGCATCATCTAATCATTCGCGCACATCAAAGCAAACTACTTCCACATTTCGCTTCGTGCATTTGCTTTCTCTACATACATACAAGCGTTGAGCAGCTTGCAAGCCTCTGCCATTCTCGCTGTGTCTGTCCTGTGTGGCTGCTGCTCTCGAGCAGAGAGGGCTGTGTTTAAATCGGCTGTGTTTATTACGCTGGCGGCTTGACGCTGCTCTTAAGTCAAACGAGTGTGATTTCTTGTGTGACAACTGACAAGTGAACTTATTTCGAGTTTTGCCGACCCCCCAAATCAGCTCCCTCCTCCCCCCGCCCCCCAACATACAGGCAAATTTGCTGATAGATTCCCACATGCGCGAGCCGAAGTGTGAAGGGAAATGTCCGATATTGACTTACAGGTAATTTTCCGGTACGCATGTGGGAAAACGGCTAGGGTGAATTTTATGAATGGAAAGTGAAAATGATACGTATCATAGCACATTTCGCAGTGCGCATACGCAAATCTGAGTAATTTCGCAGTGTGTATACAGCGTATACCTGCGTATCACGTAGACTACACCACTGCATGGAGCCCTAGTGTAGGGAAGTTGTAGCTTCCGCTTATTTTATGCTGGATTATTTAGGTCAGAACTCGCCACAGGTGATCGATCAGAACCACGGCGATGTATTTCAAGCTTTATTGAAGTATCACAGGCAGAAGTAAGGCAGCAGGTTAGGTAGTATAGTGGCAGTGGAACAGAGAATTGGGGAGAGAGAGTAGGGAGATTGGAGCTAGTGGGTAGAGAGAGAGGCATAGGACAAGAACATTGCTTATTTATACTTTGGGATGTATGAGATCATCAATGACATCACAGGAGCAAGTCTGACATCACCACAACAACTATGACATCACCGGTGACATCACAGGTGCACCTGCCGTGGTGACATGTTACAGTGACATCCTTAGGGCCTGTGTCCACCTAGCGTCTTTTTCCGACGTTAAACGCTGGAAGTAAGCTGGGAAGCGCTGATCTCAGCGCACAATATACAAGAAGCACTAACGTTAGTTCAGTGCGGTAGTAGCTTGATAGCTGACAGCTAACATTAGCAAACAACACACATACAGTGATTTAGCTCAACACTCACCAGAAATATTAAGTGTCTAGCCAATCTGCTCCCACAATTGAGCCTTTCTGTCTCTGTTGCGATAGTTTTTCCATATGATTAGTTGCCAGAAAAGGAGCACCCGACACCAGCGTCTTTCTGAAAAGTTAAAATATTTTCAGCTGGAAGCGCTGGGAGTCGGGCGCACAAAAACGCCGGAGCGCTCTGAAAAAAGACGCTGGGCGCTGCGCACTTTCTCTAGACGTCCGTGTGCGCCCGCATACGCTCTCCCCCCATTGGAAACAACTGAAAATAGCCGGAGCTGATGAAAAGTCACTAGATGGACACAGGCCCTTAGGTTGCTGGCTTGAATCCAGCCCATGGGTGTTCCCAGGCATGGTCTATGAGAGGACCTTTTCTACAATTTTGTCCCAGGGTCCCCCATCATCAGATTAGTCTGGCTCCAGACCTTCAAAGCCACGCCCACTCCACAGTTGTGAATTTGGCTCTTCTTGGTCTGGACTGGAGTCTGGACACGCCATGTGCAAACGCCTTTTCTCCAGTTGAAAATCCATTGACGGGCGCTGATTGGCTAACGCTGTTGTCAGTCAGTCTTGCCTGCGAGAGATTGCTGCCTGCTGGAGCTTTACCTGTCTGGGGAGTAACGTTACGGCGGCCGCGGTAAGTGAAGCTCTGCTCGGCCAGCCGCCCAAGGAAATGTCCCGGTGCAGCCTGGCCTAGCGGAGCTGTTGATAGCTAGGGGGATGTTGATAGATCTTGCTTCTAGATTGCTTGTTATGTCCAGGTCACGTTTTTCATCAGGCAGGCAGGCAGTCTGCGCCACGTGTTGAAGTTTCCAACGCTTAAAACACATTACATTTACATTACATTACGTCATTTGGCAGACGCTTTTATCCAAAGCAACTTACAATAACACATTTTTGTCAGCAATAGAGCAATCAACTAGGCAACACAGTCTGTGACAACTACAACTTCTGAAGGAACAGTGGTACAAGTTTAGTTCAGGTTAGTTGTTTTTCTTATTTTTTTTAAGAAAGATCGGCAGTGATTCGGCCGTCCTGACCGAAGGTGGAAGCTCGTTCCACCATTGAGGTGCCAGGGACGAGAAGAGTCATGAACGGGATGAGCGACTTTTGAGCCCCCGTAGTGGAGGAGGAGCGAGGCGTCCTGCACTGGTGCAGGAGCGGAGGGAACGGTGAGAGATTTGGAGCCTGACCATAGATTGTAAGTACAGGGGGGCTGTCTGGTGTACTGCCCTGTAGGCCAGAACCAGTGTTTTGAATTGAATGGGCGGTTAGAGAGATAGGAGGCAAACCAGGAGAGTGCAGATCCTGAGCTGCCTAGATCAGAGAGAGTAGAGAGAATAATCTGGTGATTCGCTGTATCAAAAGCTGCAGACAAGTCAAGGAGGACAAGGACAGAGGAGAGGGATGAGGCCTTAGCAGTGTGTAGGGCCTCAGTGACTGAAAGGAGAGCCGTCTCAGTAGAGTGAGAAGCCTTGAAGCCCGATTGTACAGGATCTAGTAGGTCATTCTGGGAGAGATAGAGAGAAAGTTGTTCAGAAGCAGCCCGTTCAAGGGTTTTGGAAATGAATGAGATAAGAGAGACAGGATGGTAGTTCTGGATGGCAGTAGGGTCAAGGGAGGGTTTCTTAAGGAGTGGCTTGACTCTAGCAGTCTTTAGAGGAGCTGGCACAAGACCAGAGGATAGAGAAGAGTTCATAAGGGTAGTGAGGAAGGGAGATATATCAATGGAGATGGATTGGAGAAGAGAGGAAGGGATAGGATCAAGGGGGCAGGAGGTGGCACGGACCTGACAAGCTTAAGGACCTCTTCGGGGGAGAGGGGAGAGAAGGAGGTAAGTCCTGTAGCAGGGGTCAGAGAGTTGGAGTCGGGAGTGTTGCAGCTATTGACTGGAGGGGGGAAGGAAGAGCTGATGTCATCTACCTTCTTAGCAAAGAAGGTTACAAAATCATCAGCAGAGAGGGAGGATGGTGGGGGAGGTGAGGGAGGGTTGAGGAGAGAGAAGAAGGTGGAAAATAGTTTGCTGGGGTTGGAGACAGAGGACTGGATTTCAGAAATGAAGAAGGAGGTTTTTGCTGTTGAGACAGCACATGTAAAGTTAGAGTGGATAAGGTGGTAAGCAGAGAGATCCCTGGGGTTCTGTGTTTTTCTCCATTTCCTCTCAGCTGCCCGGAGCTCTGTTCGATGAGTTCGCAGAGATTCAGACAACCAAGGAGCAGGGGGAGAGGATCGAGGAGGTTTTGAGGTGAGAGGGCAGAGAGAGTCAAGAGCAGAGGAGAGAGAGGATAACAGAGTAGTGGAAGCCTCCTGAGTGGATAGGAGAGAGAACTGCTCAGCTGAAGGGAGCAGGGACAGGACAGCCGAGGAGAGGGCTGTCGGTGAGAGAGTTTTTAAGTTGCGTCGGGTGGTGATAGTATGAGTGGGAGCTGGGATGGGGAGGGAGATGGGAAGAGAGAAGGTTATAAAGTGATGATCAGATACAGGGAGAGGAGTGACAGTGAGGTTGGAAGTGCAGCAGGATCGGGTGAAGACCAGGTCAAGCAGGTTCCCTGCCTTATGAGTGGGTGGAGATAGAGAGAGGGAGAGATCGAAGGATGAGAAGAAGTTAAGGAACAGGGGGGATTGCAGGGTTACCGCCTGTATGTGGAGTGCCATCCTCAGGAAAGACGGAGAGTAGGGTATCCATTTCATCAAGAAAGTTACCAAGCAGACCAGGCGGTAGATCACCACAATGTTGAGCTTGACAGGTAGGGAAACAGCTTAGGTATGATCCAGGTCTCAGTGAGAGCTAGAAAGTGGAGGGATTGAGATAGAGCATGAGCTGAGATGGTCTCAGTTTTCTTAACAGCTGACTGACAGTTCCAGAGTCCTGCAGTAATAGTAAAGAGACTAGTTGTGCGTTTTGGGTAGGAAAAATGTATTATTATTATTAAACCTTTATTTAACCAGGTGAGTCCCGTTGAGATGACAATATCTCTTTTTCGAGGGAGCCCTGGCCAAGATAGCAGCAATATAGTTTCAACAACACACACAATCAAATATTAAAAAGCACACAGGTCAAAGCATACAATGACAAACTGCAGACTCAAAAGCCTAAAAGGCAGACAGGAACACACAAACAGCACATAAGGAAACATTAAAACACATAAGTCAAAACATGAAACAAAGCACAATAAAACAAAACAAAAAGTAGCAGCTCGCAGAATCCTATAGTTAGAAGGAGACGGGCCTACCTTTGGAAGCACTCACAACCTCCATTTGAATCTACCAAACCCTTCACTAGATTTTTAAAAGTGCTAATGGAGACCAGCTCAGCTAGCTGCAAGTCTCTCTGCAAGTGGTTCCAAGCTGCAGGGGCAGAGATCATGGTCTATGAGAGGACCTTTTCTACAATTTTGTCCCAGGGTCCCCCATCATCAGATTAGTCTGGCTCCAGACCTTCAAAGCCACGCCCACTCCACAGTTGTGAATTTGGCTCTTCTTGGTCTGGACTGGAGTCTGGACACGCCATGTGCAAACGCCTTTTCTCCAGTTGAAAATCCATTGACGGGCGCTGATTGGCTAACGCTGTTGTCAGTCAGTCTTGCCTGCGAGAGATTGCTGCCTGCTGGAGCTTTACCTGTCTGGGGAGTAACGTTACGGCGGCCGCGGTAAGTGAAGCTCTGCTCGGCCAGCCGCCCAAGGAAATGTCCCGGTGCAGCCTGGCCTAGCGGAGCTGTTGATAGCTAGGGGGATGTTGATAGATCTTGCTTCTAGATTGCTTGTTATGTCCAGGTCACGTTTTTCATCAGGCAGGCAGGCAGTCTGCGCCACGTGTTGAAGTTTCCAACGCTTAAAACACATTACATTTACATTACATTACGTCATTTGGCAGACGCTTTTATCCAAAGCAACTTACAATAACACATTTTTGTCAGCAATAGAGCAATCAACTAGGCAACACAGTCTGTGACAACTACAACTTCTGAAGGAACAGTGGTACAAGTTTAGTTCAGGTTAGTTGTTTTTCTTATTTTTTTTAAGAAAGATCGGCAGTGATTCGGCCGTCCTGACCGAAGGTGGAAGCTCGTTCCACCATTGAGGTGCCAGGGACGAGAAGAGTCATGAACGGGATGAGCGACTTTTGAGCCCCCGTAGTGGAGGAGGAGCGAGGCGTCCTGCACTGGTGCAGGAGCGGAGGGAACGGTGAGAGATTTGGAGCCTGACCATAGATTGTAAGTACAGGGGGGCTGTCTGGTGTACTGCCCTGTAGGCCAGAACCAGTGTTTTGAATTGAATGCGTGCCGAGATGGGAAGCCAGTGAAGGTCCTGAAAGAGGGGAGTGACATGAGAGAATTTGGGTTGGTTGAATACGGGCTGCAGCGTTCTGAATAAGCTGAAGCGGTCGGATGGCTGCAGCAGGTAGCCCAGCCAGAAGAACATTGCAGTAGTCCAGGCGAGAGATGACAAGTGCCTGGACCAGGAGTTGTGTTGCTTCCCTTGTGAGAAACGGATGGATTTTGCGGATGTTGTACAGGGAGAACCTACAGGAGCGGGCAGTTGCTGCGATGTAGGCTGAGTTGGACAGCTGATTGTCAAGGATCACTCCAAGGTTCTTAGCTGTTTGAGAGGGAAACATCGTAGTGTTGTCAATGGATATGGAAAGATTGGTGAGGGGACAGTCTTTCCCGGGGAGGAAGAGTAGCTCTGTCTTACCAAGATTCAGCTTGAGATGGTGGGCAGACATCAAAGGACCAATGTCTTTGTGGCATGCAGCGATACGTGCCTCGATTTGGGTGTCTGAGGGGGGGAAAGAGAGGTAGAGCTGAGTGTTGTCAGCATAGCAGTGATAAGAGAAGCCATGAGATGAGATCACATGGCCAAGAGATCTGATATAGAGAAGGAATAGCAAGGGGCCCAGGACTGAGCCCTGGGGCACACCTGTGCTAAGAGTACAGGATCTGGATAGGGATCCTCGCCATAGAACCTGGAATGAGCGGTTAGAGAGATAGGAGGCAAACCAGGAGAGTGCAGATCCTGAGCTGCCTAGATCAGAGAGAGTAGAGAGAATAATCTGGTGATTCGCTGTATCAAAAGCTGCAGACAAGTCAAGGAGGACAAGGACAGAGGAGAGGGATGAGGCCTTAGCAGTGTGTAGGGCCTCAGTGACTGAAAGGAGAGCCGTCTCAGTAGAGTGAGAAGCCTTGAAGCCCGATTGTACAGGATCTAGTAGGTCATTCTGGGAGAGATAGAGAGAAAGTTGTTCAGAAGCAGCCCGTTCAAGGGTTTTGGAAATGAATGAGATAAGAGAGACAGGATGGTAGTTCTGGATGGCAGTAGGGTCAAGGGAGGGTTTCTTAAGGAGTGGCTTGACTCTAGCAGTCTTTAGAGGAGCTGGCACAAGACCAGAGGATAGAGAAGAGTTCATAAGGGTAGTGAGGAAGGGAGATATATCAATGGAGATGGATTGGAGAAGAGAGGAAGGGATAGGATCAAGGGGGCAGGAGGTGGCACGGACCTGACAAGCTTAAGGACCTCTTCGGGGGAGAGGGGAGAGAAGGAGGTAAGTCCTGTAGCAGGGGTCAGAGAGTTGGAGTCGGGAGTGTTGCAGCTATTGACTGGAGGGGGGAAGGAAGAGCTGATGTCATCTACCTTCTTAGCAAAGAAGGTTACAAAATCATCAGCAGAGAGGGAGGATGGTGGGGGAGGTGAGGGAGGGTTGAGGAGAGAGAAGAAGGTGGAAAATAGTTTGCTGGGGTTGGAGACAGAGGACTGGATTTCAGAAATGAAGAAGGAGGTTTTTGCTGTTGAGACAGCACATGTAAAGTTAGAGTGGATAAGGTGGTAAGCAGAGAGATCCCTGGGGTTCTGTGTTTTTCTCCATTTCCTCTCAGCTGCCCGGAGCTCTGTTCGATGAGTTCGCAGAGATTCAGACAACCAAGGAGCAGGGGGAGAGGATCGAGGAGGTTTTGAGGTGAGAGGGCAGAGAGAGTCAAGAGCAGAGGAGAGAGAGGATAACAGAGTAGTGGAAGCCTCCTGAGTGGATAGGAGAGAGAACTGCTCAGCTGAAGGGAGCAGGGACAGGACAGCCGAGGAGAGGGCTGTCGGTGAGAGAGTTTTTAAGTTGCGTCGGGTGGTGATAGTATGAGTGGGAGCTGGGATGGGGAGGGAGATGGGAAGAGAGAAGGTTATAAAGTGATGATCAGATACAGGGAGAGGAGTGACAGTGAGGTTGGAAGTGCAGCAGGATCGGGTGAAGACCAGGTCAAGCAGGTTCCCTGCCTTATGAGTGGGTGGAGATAGAGAGAGGGAGAGATCGAAGGATGAGAAGAAGTTAAGGAACAGGGGGGATTGCAGGGTTACCGCCTGTATGTGGAGTGCCATCCTCAGGAAAGACGGAGAGTAGGGTATCCATTTCATCAAGAAAGTTACCAAGCAGACCAGGCGGTAGATCACCACAATGTTGAGCTTGACAGGTAGGGAAACAGCTTAGGTATGATCCAGGTCTCAGTGAGAGCTAGAAAGTGGAGGGATTGAGATAGAGCATGAGCTGAGATGGTCTCAGTTTTCTTAACAGCTGACTGACAGTTCCAGAGTCCTGCAGTAATAGTAAAGAGACTAGTTGTGCGTTTTGGGTAGGAAAAATGTATTATTATTATTAAACCTTTATTTAACCAGGTGAGTCCCGTTGAGATGACAATATCTCTTTTTCGAGGGAGCCCTGGCCAAGATAGCAGCAATATAGTTTCAACAACACACACAATCAAATATTAAAAAGCACACAGGTCAAAGCATACAATGACAAACTGCAGACTCAAAAGCCTAAAAGGCAGACAGGAACACACAAACAGCACATAAGGAAACATTAAAACACATAAGTCAAAACATGAAACAAAGCACAATAAAACAAAACAAAAAGTAGCAGCTCGCAGAATCCTATAGTTAGAAGGAGACGGGCCTACCTTTGGAAGCACTCACAACCTCCATTTGAATCTACCAAACCCTTCACTAGATTTTTAAAAGTGCTAATGGAGACCAGCTCAGCTAGCTGCAAGTCTCTCTGCAAGTGGTTCCAAGCTGCAGGGGCAGAGATCATAAAGGCCTGCTTGCAAATTACATGGGTTACTACATCTGAAGCTGCCATATCTACGGCGTCTATGGGCTGATGTTACAACGGGGATGGGGGAAAGACACATGGGTAGAAGAGTAGGTAGTTGGTAAAAGAGAAGTAACACAAAGCCCTATTCTCTGGCCTACCCTCGATGGACTCCCGCAGATAGACTCTTCGTGCCCAGAGGCTGCCGCTTTAGACTGACTATGCAAAGAAATACTCGTTCAACAGGGGCTCTGAGCTCCGCCCACACAATCAATCGGTCGTTGACAACGGCTGCTCACCTGATGTCAGCTGAGAGCAATTAATAGCTTTAAACAACTCTTAAGTTTCACTCTATGATTTCCAGACAGAGAAAATCTAGCCTACACAACTCCCCACTGCTTTACAGAAAGAGAAAATCTAGCCTAAAACAACTCACCCACTGTTTCTGGAAGAAAGTGTAGTCAACAGGAAGCTATATCACAGAGGAGAAGCTTCTTGGCAGACAAGCAAAATGTGTACTGCACTCGCATCGTATTAAATTGCACGCGGCTTTTTTCTTCCTTGATCAACAGCTGTGGTGACAACACACAGTGCAGTCTCACTCTGTTCACATGCTGCGGTTGTTCATCTGCGTCCGTGTTCAAAGTTTAGTGAAGCATTTAGTGATAGTTTAGGCTATGGATCGGATCGGATTCTACTTCTTTTTCCCACCAAATATCCAGTGATTTTGGCCGGATCGGCTCCGATACCGATACTGAGTATCGGATCGGACAATCCCTAAAATTAACGCTAATATAGCCTTTTATAACTGAAGAGCGATGCGCATTTGGAGACTTAGGGCGTTTTCACACTGGAACGTTTAGGTCGACTTAACTGAGTTTTAGGGCCAAACACGGCGCGACTGGGTCAGTGTGAACATGCCACTCAAACTCGTAGTCGACGTAACTCACTCGCTCTCGGTCCAGCTGGAGAGGGTGGTTTCGGAGCGGCTTGCGTCGCCCTAACCCAACCCTAAATACGGCGCGAGTGATGTGTGAACGCGCGCCGACGTCAGCTCGTCCTAATGCTGTATTTCTAATGTTAACGTCAATTCGGCGTTCACAAACATTGCATAAACAGTTATTGGCCAAATTACCACCAAGGGCATAGCAAGCCTAGCGTTACAAACGTTAATGTTTACAACTTACCTGGCTGTTCGCCGATAATATCTGCGTATGGTGAGGGCTTCACGGTTCAACAGAATCAATCTGCGCCTTGTCCTGCTTTGCCTGGAGATTCGCATCCGCAGCCTCCAGTACATGAAAACATTGTTTTCCAGATGCAGCCGTGCGATCGTTTTCAAATTCAACACTTTCCCGATATTGAAAGAGACAACGATGTAAAATACAAAAAGCAGTAGGCTACCAAGAGCAAACGGCGTTGCTGTTCATTCTCCATTCTCCATCTAGGGACAAATATTACAAACTAGCTCAGGCTATAAATGTCAGGATATATAACAAAGACTGTGAATGCTCTATGTTTATGTATCTGTCCCTATAGAAATAAACTTTTCAATCAATCGTTCAGTTCTGTTTACATCCGGGCTTCCTTTCCAGGTGGAATTACGCTATACGCGTCTACTTCCGTCTGGTTGGCATGGATACATGACGCTCCACTCTGTAGAACGACGGCCTGGGCGCGGTGATAAAAAGCACATGTGAAACGAAGCCGCTCTAGTTGAAAATTAAAACATTGTATACTTTTCACTGCTGCGGCAGCGCCTGGCTCGACCCAAATATGTGTGAAAACGCCCTCAATCGATCACACTTGGTGAGCTGAAAATGGTTGGTTAAAAATGTGTGTTAGGAGGAGTGGGGGAAATTAACGCTACTATAGCGTTTTATACTGAAGAGTGAATCACTGGTGTAATTTCATAAACAAGACACTATTGATTTCCCTCTGATCAACTAGGTGCGACTTGAATAGCCCAGGTCCTATAAAGCCAATATGACCACGACCAGTTGTTGAAACTTCTTCACAGAATCTAGAATAGCACACAGGTTCGACCCTGTAATCTTGCAAGAGCACAGCCAGGAAACCAGCAGGCAGCAATCTGGGAAATATTGGCTGACTAAGATTTAGTGGCAGAGTAGCAGTAACCTACCACTTTATTTATTTGTATGTTGTCTACCTACCCATGACAAATGTGTTTGTGGACAGACAGTTTGAAGAGTTATAGTTCTCTCTCACACACTGTTCCCAGGGCAGTTTCTGGGCCTTTTGGGGCCCTAGGCGACATCTTACAGTAAACCACTGTCATCATAGTATCCCTGAATGAACATGAATGACGAGGCATAGGCTATTTCATTATCAATAAAGCTTTTAATTAATAAATTAGGCACACTATGAACAATAACTATGTTAAAAATAAGAATAAAAATTCACAAATATTAGAAATCCTTTCAGTGCAAATGCATTATGCGGTTTCGGGGCCCAGTGCATTTGCACATAATGCACATAGGCAGAAACGGCCCTAACTGTTCCTCTGATTGTCAGCTTCAGCTTTATCTAAAATCTATCTAAATAGACAGATTCTTGAACATGTCATTAAAAACAGGGTTCATACAAGGTCCTTAAATTGTTTAAAGTCCTAGAATTAAATTTGTCCTACGTGAAATTTGCCTGTTATGTGGGGAAGTGTTAAAAGAAGATATGGGCCATTGTATTTAAACACGCAGTATTCTACCATAGTGACCTGTATGTAGAATATATACTGTAGGGAGACACTTATTGTTTCATTATTGCAAAGCCACAGCACAGTAAAGAGATGTGTGTAATTCTTCATAGATAGTGGTCTCTATCGTTGCATCGGCCTATACACTGCGCCCGGCGCAGCGCAGTTTAGTGGGCGTGGACCGGCCCACTCGATATTTTGGTGTCGGCGCTACAGGCGGCCTTAAGCATTATAACCACGCCTTTTCAGTAGGGGTGCACCGATTGCAATTTTGTTGGCCCATTCCGATTTCCGATTTTTGAATAGTCTGACTTGCCGATACAGATTTTTGCCGATTCCGATTTTCTTTCTAAGAACAACAATTGACAGCTTACACAAACGTTTTTGTAACTTTGTTTGAAAATTAAGATTCATATAACAATTCTTATCATTTGCATGAAGTAGGACCATCTCACTCAAACACATCTCAAAATAAAAGTGTTCCAGGTTACTGGACAGAGCTTTTTTGTGCAAATACAATGAATACAAAAATTAAATAAAATCCAATAGCCTATATCCCACAGCTATCATGCATTTACTTTTCTAAAAGAAAACAGGTGCAACAGAACATCAAAATGATCCATGGACAAGGAGTTTATAGCCTGGCTCCAGACCAGTCCTCTTAAGTATAGGGGAAATGAGTTTATGAGTTACAGTAACGATCTTCAGTCTGAATATCAGGCGGAGTTTACACACAGTCCGAAATTTCACGCACAGAAAACCTTGCACACTTGTGAGTCCGATGCATTTTTATTATTATGTCCGTCGTTCTATTTGCAATACGAAAAAATTGGTCTCTCCTGTATCCACGTTACAACATGACTGACAGGCTGAGGCAATCCATATGGTGGAAAGGTTTTCTTGCGTTCACTGGGGGTGTGGGGACGCCGCTGTGTCCCGGCCCGGCCTTCTCTCCCACGCCTTATGTGGGGGGGGGGGGGCCGGGGCGGGGATCATCGGTGCTCTTCATCACTGGTCGAGGGCTGCCGGTTGGTTTAGAACAGTTTAGGTAGGCGATAGATTAGCTACAGCCTAAGGCTGACCTGTTATAGTGTTCAGGCAAAGATCAGACTAGAGCAGAGTAGGATAGGCCAGATTAGGCTGTAGATTAGCTAGATACTATGTCCCAGTTAGCTCTGGTTAATGCTTAGAGTAGTCAGTTGTCTGATCTCCCCCCCCCCCTCTCTTTCTCTTTCCCCCGCTCCTTTCCCTTCTTCCCCCTCCTGTTCCCCCCTCTCCCACATTTCCCACTCCTCCCCCCCCACCTCCTCTCTTTCCATGCTCTTCCCTCCCCCGCCGCCTCTTCCCACGTTCCCCCTGCTCTCCCTACCCTGCACCCTCCCACCTCTCCTTCTCTGTTCTCTCCTCCTCTCTGTCCTCTCCCCTCTCTCACATTCCCCCTGCACTCCTTCCCCTGCACCCCCCCACCTCTCCTTCTCTGCTCTCTCCTCCTCTCTGTCCTCTCGGGGGGGGGGGGGGGGGGGGGGAGGGGGCGGAGAGGTCTGTTCCCTCCCCCGCCTCCTCCTCCCGCGTTCCCCCTGCACCCTCCCACCTCTCCTCTGTTCTCTCCTCCTCTCCCCCTGCACTCCTTCCCCTGCACCCTCCCACCTCTCCTTCTCTGTTCTCTCCTCCTCTCTGTCCTCTCTGGGGGGGGGGGATGTGGGGGAGAGGTCTCCCCGCCTCCTCCCTCCCTCACGCTCCCCCTGCTTCTCTACCCTGGCTCTCCCTCCCCTGCACCCCCATCTCTCCTTCTCTCCTCCTCCACATTCCTATTTTCTCCCCACCTCCCCCCTCTCCTCCGTCTATATTGCTCATTCTCTCCCCACCTCCTCCCTCCCCCTGCTCTCTTCTCCCCCACACCTCCCCTCCCTTCCCCTCTCCTGCTCTCTCCTCTTGCTCCTTCCCCACCTCCTATACCCTCCCCACCCCATCACTCTCTCACATTCCCCCTGCTATTCTCCCTTCTCCTGCGCTCTCCTCTGCTCTCCCCTCATTCCTATATTTTCTATATTATCAATTGTTCAAATGTTATCTTTATTCTGTATATTCTTGTTACTGTTGTGTCAGCTAGAATTAGCTAGACATACTTTCTGTGAAGCCCTCTGAGACATGCTTGTGAATTAGGGCTATATAAATAAACTTGACTTGACTTGACTTGATGTGGAATGGAGAAGGCAGGTCGGGGAATGGTTATACTGGACACAATGCTCACGTTCACCTCGCCAAGCCGGCTGTGCGCTGTGGCTGGGTGCAGCAGCGCTGCTTCCCGGGTAGAGAGAGCAGAGAGAGGGGGGCCAGTGAGGTGAAGCGAGCCGCTCAGACTGGACTCCAGCCAGCGGGACTCGGCCGCACCTTTGTCTCCACGGCTTATTTTCGAATTGCATGTGTGACAAACTGCGAGCTTTGTCTACTTCACTGACGGTGAAAAAATTCCACAAGAGGAAGGTATGCTGGCGTGTGTGGTGTGGTGGCTGGGTGCCTGTCTCGGTGCTTTGGGGTGCGCGCACGTCACGTGAAAATCGGCTCACAGAATCGGCTATTTAGAGTGACCGGCGCAGATCACCGATCAAGGCCGATCACGTGAAAATCGGCCATTTCCGGTCACGTGCCGATCGATCGGTGCATCCCTACTTTTAAGAGTAAAATTATGCACAATCTGCTCATTGGAGAAGTGCAGTAAACAAATCACAAGCTTCCCTTAAGCTCCAATTCCACGGAGCGATCCAGTCCGGGCAGAAAAGCCAAGCGCTCTGAGCTCCCCCCCTCGCTTTCATCCCTGTCTGTCTCCAATATATTATTCCATACTATTATGCTTCTCAAACCTATCTAACTGCAGTTTAAATACTGCAAGCATGTAAATATGCTACACTATAGCAAGATCAAAGTGAAAAGAATGTTCTAAACGCATTGGCTAGAAAAATATAGCCTATCCCTATGTGGCCTATGTCATGATGAGATTAGATTGGTGAAAGTTTGTCCAGATTAGAAGGATATCGTTTTCTCTCGCTACCTTTTCTTCTCCAGTGCTGCAGATGATGCACATAAATATAGCCTACATTATGTAAAGTCATTGCATAAATGTGTTTTTATTGTAAAAGTAAATGTGAAGTAAACCAAGTCTTATAGGAGCGGAGCGGACATCACAGTAGAACCGTGTTACGACTGTCTCTCATCTAAATCACGTTATATCTGCGAGGCATATACGTATATACCCCCAGGATGACATATATGTTTCACATAGGGTTGTGCTTGGATTTCGATGTTTTATTTGGTCTAATATTGAAATGTTCCAGAATTGCATGTTGTGTGAACAGAAACATTATTTCTATCTACCACTTTAGGCAATTCAGGCTGATTTGGTTGATATTTCTTCTCGAAATGTATTAGCCTCAATGCATGCTGGGAGATTTGAGGGAGTCATGCTGGGAGATTTGAGGGAGTGAGAGAGGGGGGAGAGAACAGCTTTTTTCCATCGGTCTTTGTGCTGCGCAAGAGAGGGAGTGAGAGAGAGAGAGAGGGGGAGAGAACAGCCTCTGAATGACAGGGGCTCAAAACTACGATATAACTACTTTTTTTTCCATCGCGCGAGAGAGAGGGAGGGAGAGAGAGAGAGAGAGTGAGATGGGCAGAGGAGAGCTGTGCGTAAATACGCACAATATCCGCAGTGCACTGAATAAGGCCTGGTTTTGAAAAGCGCTAAGCGCTAAATTAACGCCAGGGGGGAAGATATCGTTAGGCCGGTATTTAAGGCTTATTCTGGCACTGCGCCACGCCTCTTTGGCATAGAGCGCATTTCGGGGCCTAAAACCATGTTGCTATCTTCCCGAGGGAGGCGCAAGGCACGTTTCTTTGCGTTTACCACCAGTTTTTGCGCCTAAGGCCTGTGGGAAGATAGGGCCCATAGCTGTTATGGGGTCTGGTTAGATCGATGCTATCGTCTATCCCACAGCTTGGCTGGGAGGACCCGGATGTATCAGTGTTGTGATGTCTTGCTGTAACGCACCCGTCTGTGGCAATACTAAGGGAGTTTAAACACAGCTTGTGTGTCCGTCATTCATTTTATGTTATATGCATCATACATAAACATGGTGTCAGAAGCGGTTGGACTCACGTTTCAGGCGGCGTCGCGATCAGACGTGAAGCAAGATTCCTGAAGTTACTTAAGGAGTATCATCGCTCGCTAATGCTAGCTACAAGCTAGCATTGTTGTATGCCAAGAAGGAGAAGGACTAGCTTAGCTAACATGGCAGCTAACATTCCGCCTCCCTCGCAGATGAGTTTCACGGGCGACTGGAGTATAAATTGGGACATATTCCGGGCCGAATACGAAGACTATGCACTAGTTACAGGCGTGGCTGGAAAAGACAAGAAAATACAGGCTGCAACTCTCAGGAGCGTGATGGGGAGCGAATGCAGACATGTATACCGGCACAATCTGAATCTCACGGCGGAGGCTCAGCAGGATCCTGCAGCGATACTGCACGCACTGGGAGAGTATTTTAAGCCGGCGAAGAACGTCATATATGAGCGGTATGTGTTTGGGAGCTGCAAACAGGAGGAGGGCGAACCCATGGACAATTTTGTGACCAGGCTGCGAGAAAAGGCGTCAACTTGTGAGTACGGGCAGCTAAGGGACGAAATGATCCGGGATAAAATTGTGCTGGGTGTTTCAAACGAGAGCACAAGGCGAAGGCTGCTAAGAGAAAAGGGACTCACGCTAATCACTGCCATTGAAATGTGCCGCGCTTCAGAGCAAGCTGACATCCGAGTGAGGGCGATGGACATGAGAAGCGCACACACCGAAGCGGTGTATGCCGCTGCTAAGCAACAATCCAGGCATAACCAATTGAGACAGAGCAATTCACCCAAGCCTGCGGATACCAGCTATGCATGTAAATACTGTGGAAACTCACATTCAAGGGGCAGGGAGCATTGCCCAGCATTCGGGAAACAATGCAAATCATGTGGAGCCAATAATCACTTTGCTAAAGTGTGTCAAAAAAGCAAGAGGAGGGCTGAAGAGGGGAAAGTGCGCTGCATGGAAGACACGTCGGAGAGGTCCGAGCAAAGCGGTGAGGAGGACATATATGTGCATGAGTCAGTCGGTGCAGTGCAGTCTAAACTTGATAAGAAGAAGAAATGGTTTGTGACATTGCGACTTCACAACAAGCTGCAGCGATGTCAGTTGGATTCTGGAGCCACTTGTGACGTGATGAGCATCATTGATAAGAAAAGGCTGGCTCCCCACTCTCCCCTCCGCCCGAGTGACACTCAACTAAAGCTGTACTCGGGGCAGTACATGGGCTCCATGGGCATTTTCGAGACTGAATGCACACTGAGGGGCCGCAAATACAAGCTCTCGTTTGAGATAGTGAAAACAAATCAGAACCCTCTGCTGTCAGGATGCACCAGCGAGCGCCTGGGTCTAATGCACTTCACGATCCCAGACGAGGTGTGTAGAGTGGAGCATGCACAGCCTGGGCCCCTGACCAAAGAGCAGCTGGTTGGCAGGTACAGTGATGTGTTCAACGCACCTGTGGAATCCGTGCCCGGGGAGGTCCACTTTGAGCTGGATCCCGACATTTCTCCAGTCCAGTGTGCTCCTCGTAATGTCCCTATCGCAATGAAGACAGCTGTTAAAGCCCAGCTGGACAAGTACGAGGCTGACGGCCACATCACGTCAGTCACAGAGCCGACCGACTGGATCAGCAACATGGTGATCGTGAGGAGGCCGGAGAAACTGAGGATATGTATTGATCCTAAATTCCTCAACAGGGCCCTGAAGCGCTCTCGCTACATTATGCCCACACTGGAGGACGTTTTGTACAAGCTGCCGAGGGCGAGAGTCTTCACCTTGGTGGATGCTAGAGATGCATTTCTGCAGTGCAAGTTGGACAATGAGAGCAGTTTAATGACCACGTTCTGGACCCCCTGGGGGAGGAAGCGATGGCTTAAGCTGCCGTTTGGGGTGTCAGTGGCACCTGAAGTGTATCAGCGAAAACAACACGAGCTCCTAGCTGGACTGAAGGGCATCGAGCCCATCGCAGACGATATCTTGGTCGTGGGCTGCGGGGACACAGACAAAGAGGCTGAAGCGGACCATGACGGCAAGCTCCTGGCACTGATGGAGCGCTGTCGTGAGGTCAAACTGAGACTGGGCCTGAAGAAGCTGCAGTTCAAATTAACTGACGTCCGCTTTCACGGCCATATTCTCTCGTCCGCGGGACTGAAGCCGGACCCGGAGAAGGTGAAGGCCATTATCGAGATGCCTCATCCGACAGACGTGAAAGGCGTGCAGCGCCTCGTCGGGTTTGCCAACTACCTGGCCAAGTTCATGCCGCACCTGTCGAGTGTCTGTGAGCCACTGCGGCGCTTGCTGGACAAAGAAACCCCCTGGCACTGGCTGCCCAAACATGAAGCAGCAGTGAGTGAGCTAAAGTCACTGGCCACAACCATGCCGGTCCTGCGCTATTATGATGTGACAAAGCCGATCGTGGTCCAGAGCGATGCCAGCCAGAGTGGGCTCGGCTGCTGCCTCATGCAGGAGGGCCAGCCCATCGCATTCGCTTCAAGAGCTCTCACCACCGCCGAGCAGAATCATGCCCAAATTGAGAAGGAATGCCTCAGCATCATCTTTGCCTGTCAGAGGTTTCACCACTACTTATACGGCCGTGACCTCATCACAGCGGAGACGGACCATAAGCCTCTGATATCGATCTTCGGCAAACCTCTCCTCAATGCGCCCAAGAGGCTTCAAAGCATGCTCATGTCTTTACAGAGCTACTGCCTGGAGGTCGTCTACAAGCCGGGCCAGGAAATGTACATCAGTGACACACTCAGCAGAGCGACGGCGAGATGCACCGGCAGAGGGACTGTATACCAGCGGCACGCTGTCTGCTCCATGCAGCAGGAGCAAGAGGACATACAGCATGTGAACCAGGCGGACTACTTAAATGTGAGTGACCAGCGCTTGGAACAAATCAGGCTGCACACCGATCAAGATGAATGTCTGCAGGCGCTGAGGTCCACAGTCCTCACGGGCTGGCCGGACGTGAAAGAGAGCACATCCTTCATTATCAGGGAATATTGGCCCTACCGGGATGAGGTCAGCGCGCAGAATGGCATCCTGTTCCGGGGACAGAAGGTCATCATTCCGAAATCGTTACGCCCGGAGATGCTTGCGCGCATCCATTCAAGCCACATAGGTGGGGACGCTTGCTACCGGCAGGCTCGTGAGACATTGTACTGGCCCAACATGCAGGTAGAAATAAAGGACTTTGTGAGCTCCTGTACGACCTGCAATGAGTTTGCGCACAAACAGCAGAAAGAGACCATGCTCTCACATGAGCTGCCCATCAGGCCATGGCAAATTCTGAGCATGGACCTGTTCAGTCACAGGCAGAAGGACTATCTGCTCATGGTCGACCACTATTCTGACTTTTGGGAGGTCGAGCTTCTCCCTGACATGTCAGCAGAGACAGTCATTAAAAGGTGTAAGGCACAGTTCGCACGGCACGGCCAGCCGGACAAGGTCATCACAGACAATGGCCCACAATTCACGGCACAGTTCAAGCGATTTGCCGCTGACTGGGAATTCGAGCACGTGACCTCTTCTCCCAGGCACCCTAAAGCAAACGGCAAGGCAGAGTCGGCCGTCAAGATTGCAAAGAATCTGCTGCGTAAGGCAATGCGTGACGGTGATGACCCGTGGAGAGCCATATTGCACTGGAGAAACACTCCCACCGAAAGCATGGATAGCAGCCCGGCGCAGCGCCTCATGTCCCGCCGGCTGAAAACCTACATTCCGGTAACAAACAAACTTCTGGAGCCAGTCGTTGTGATCGGGGTCATGGAAAGACTGCGTCACAGGAAGCAGATCGCCAAGTCCTTCTACGACCGGTCTGCACGGGATCTGCCAGAGCTGGAAGTGGGTGAGGCAGTCCGGATGAAGCCCTTGCCTGGTGATAACACTGGTCTCTGGAGGATCGGTACCTGCCTCCGCAAGGTGGCACCGAGATCTTACGTGGTGGATGTTGACGGGTCTCTCTATCGACGCAACAGGGTTGACCTCAGGGTGGCAGAGCCAGCCCCTACTCAGGCCCGTGTGGAAAACGAGCCGGAGCAGACATGTGTGCCTGAGGGTGGGGCGACGGAGCCTCCCCCAATCGTGACTGACTCAGGCCCTGGCGGGCTTACACCGAGGGCTTCTCGCGGTTCTGTTGTAGCCACACCTTTCGGGGGCCACGGGCGTACCAGGGCTGGGCGGCTGCCTAAGCCGCCTGAGAGACTCAATCTGTAACATAGTCGTGGGGAAGCCATGGACTGTGGGTAATCTGGGGTGGAGCTGGGGATGAAGAAGAAAAAAAAAAAAAAAAAATGAAAAGAAGAGCAGAGACTGTTACATTGCATGTTTTGATACGGGTTAATTCATATGCATTGACACAGCTAAAATTGTTTGATTTACATTTGTTTATTACACCAGGTTCTATTGTGGGTGTTTACTTGGAAAGGGAGGATGTTATGGGGTCTGGTTAGATCGATGCTATCGTCTATCCCACAGCTTGGCTGGGAGGACCCGGATGTATCAGTGTTGTGATGTCTTGCTGTAACGCACCCGTCTGTGGCAATACTAAGGGAGTTTAAACACAGCTTGTGTGTCCGTCATTCATTTTATGTTATATGCATCATACATAAACAATAGCCTCTTAATTTTGCTCTAAAAGTGCAGATTGATGCATTTTACTTTAAAATGTAAAAAAAAATCACCCTCCTTCAGGGTCCAAGGCCCATCCCTTAGCCAGCTATACTTTCCTATCTGGCTCGCTACTCAGAAATGTGCGGAACCCCTTGATATACTTATAGGGCTATATGATTTAAATTAAGTTGTTCTAGCCTCATATCTTGTACACTATAATGCCGGTAGTGTATGTCTCTCTCTCTGTCTGTCCTTGGCGTATCTCGCAAACCGTTTCTCGGATCGACTTCAAACTTGGGGAGTGCGCTTAGGGGGACCTGACGGAGTGCAGTGTGGGGTGCCCATGGGGTTGTGCATGGGGGGAATGGGCACTGCACTAGTTGTGTTAATTACGAATGGTATAGTGAAAATCAATTATTCCCCTTTTTGCTGGGGCCCCCCTGGAAACCCAGGACCCCTGGTGTTCAGTGACAACCAGTGTTGGGGAGTGTGTGGAGTTAAACTAACTACAAACAATTTTGGTCCTTTTTTTACCATTACGGACTAGGAAGGCATAGTCTCTTAGAACAGACGAGTTGGCTTCCGCAATTTTCAAATGCTCTCGCCATACCGTCTGTACGTTAGACCCCCAGAACATGCACAAGGAAGTAGTGAAAAAAACCTTCAGACCGGAAGGAAGTTCGACGGAATCTGACCAATCACGACACGCGTGTCCACGAAAAATATGTTCCCCCCGGAAACTTAAACCGATGCAGGTTGCTAATGCTAGCAGTGCTTTAGAATTACCATGGAAGCTACGCCGACGAAACCGGTGAAAGAAGACCCT